>NW_015162008.1:158718-180069 GCF_001447785.1 Gekko japonicus | reverse complement strand
CCAGGCAATATTCATAGCAAGTTTCAAAGGCCTGTTCTTGAGCGTGTTCATTTAAATTGCAAAAAAGCAGTACATTTTAAGAGCATTTGTTGTTACTTTTTATACTTTCTAATTATGAATTAGAAATACAGATGCTTCCAAGTACAACCCATGTGGCCTCCTCTCTTAATGCTGATGATGATTATTAAAGATAACCAATCACCAACACACACACATGGACCCCTAATTCTATATGCCCGCCAGCCATACAAATATCCCACCAGTACACAAACCAGCTCCCAGCCCCACTTGCCTTACCACGAGTTCACACATTACAATTACATGGTATACACATGACCATCACAAGGACATTGGGTCAGATGTCAGCTTGGAGTTCCATGCTGAAGACACAGTTCCCAGGTGTCTGATTTGCCTGATTTGGATTGGGATCCTGGCACACAAGAACCTTAAGCACCCCCTTGCATCATTTTCTGAACTGAAATGGCACTAGAAACAAAACTTATGTGTATCTATCCATCAGTGTATGCACGCTTCCCTAATGCGGCAAATGGCAGCTCCCAGGGTCCATTTAATGTAGAGATAATAGCACTGACTGAAGCCCCTGCTCCCCGTGTGCCACAGTCACAATCCAGATTGGGCCACAACTGCCAGGGACTTAACTTCCCAGGTGGGAATTCCCAAAACACTACTGTATGAAGTCCTCTGTAACATGTGACTTGGCCCTTACTTGTTAGGGCTTCTGTTTGAACAGCAGACAAACTCTCACAGTACAGTCACAATGGCAGCAGGGCTGCACTGTCTACGAAATCCAGCAGTGACTATTCTCCAATCCACCAGCAGGTACATTTTATGCTTGTGGGAACCAGCAGAGTTGGTGTCAGAGAATGAACTGCGACTCAGGAGGCTGCCAATTCAAACGTCATCTCAGTCACAGACTCACCTTAGGCAAGCCACTTTCTCTTAAGTCTCAGTCTCCCATCTGTCATATCGGAATAGCAATTCTCACCTACCTTACTGGGCTATTAAAGGACTATTATGCACTACATGAATGCCAAGTTCTTCAGCGATACTTCCACTGGCTGCTCTATGGGATGCTGCCCCCACAAGGCTGGCCAAATGGCAAGGAGTCAGTCAGGCAAGCAGACAGCAGTTGGTTGGGCAGAAGTGGGAGGATGAGTGCTGTTCCACAACAGTGCCAGCCACCTTTCCCTTCCAACAGTGTGGCTCCTCTTCCCTCAGCACAGCAGGCCTTATTTTACACAGTGCCTCTTTTTTTTTGAGGATGGAGGGGGCTGCTGTGTCCTAGTGCTCAACTGAGCATGGCCATTGTTCTGCTTTGAGTTCTGGGTTTCTTGCTGCTACCTGGGAATAGCCCAAGTCTCATAGCAGAAGGACAGCTGCTAGGGAAGAAGACCCAATGCCTCCTTTAAGCCTTTTACAGTGCAATCCTAAGGACACTTTCCTGGTAGTAATCCCCAGAGAACAGACTTCAGTAGGATTCTGGGTAGACATACTTAGTATCACATTGTAAAAGCTGTGCTAGAATAAGTTAGAACTCAGCCACTGTCTGCACAGGGATCGTTTGCTGCTGCTGCTGCCGCCACCGGGGGGGGGGGGGGAGGGAAGGGCCAGTGGCCCAGTGGTAGAGCATCTGCTTGGCATGCCAGAGGTCCCAAGTTCAATCACTAGCCTCTTCAGCCAAAAGGATCAGGTAGCAGGTGACATGAAAGACCTCAGCCTGAAACCCCAGAGAGCCGCTGCCAGTCTGAGTAGACAATACTGACCTTGACGAACCAATGGTCTGATTCAGTATAAGGCAATTTCATGTGACTCCATGTAATATTCTCTAGTAGTAATGATGTCTACTGTTTCCCTCTGCAAGAGACCCGATTAATAGAGAAGCAGTGAACAGAGAAGAGTTGCTGGATTCTACTGTATTTTAGCACAGCTACTTGGAGTCTCGAAGAAGATGGAAAATGACTGAGAATTTGCCAGTGATCAACCCATGGATCATGATCTATACGTGCTCGGCTTTCTTCTTACCAACCTTTTTCTTCCTTATAAACTCTATGAGAGATTTTGTCCAAGAGGCTGATTTTCTGGTTGAAGACGTCCACGTAGTCATTCATTTCTGTGAACGCATCAGGACGGTTTTTCAGACCTCCTCCTCGCATCGAGGATGCAACCGCTTTGACTGTTTGTCCCATTCTGCTCAACAAACCAGGCCCCTGCTTTTTGTGAGAGGAAAGTTCCTGAAAATTAAGGGAGGAAAGCAAATGTTTATGAAGGTGAATGCTTCTTTGTCCATGCCAAATTAAAATAAAATGCAGTAAAACAGTCCCCACATTACACAGTCTGCCTCTTGCTTTTATGCAGTGGATGTACAAGTTGTGGGGGTCCCAGGTGGGCATCACAGCTGCCATACTGAGGCCACTTGTGCCTCATCACCCCATCCTTTGGACTCTTTGAGGACTTCCATATATTGCCCAACATGGTTTCATCCAGGGCTCTTTTTGTAGAAAAAGCCCAGCAGGAACTCATTAGCATATTGGGCCACACCCCTGACAGCACAGCTCATTAGCACATTAGGCCGCACCCCCATGTTACCAGAAGTGTGGTTATCCAGCCACACCCACCTTTTCCTTGTTATTCTGTTTACCTTGTTTGTTGTCAAAACCCAGGGCCTTTTTTTGTAGCAGTAACTCCTTTGCATGTTAGGCCATACACCCCTAATGTAGCCAATCCTAATGAGTTTCTGCTGTTGGGTGTGGCCTATTATGCTAATGAGTTCCTGCTGGGCGTGGCCAACTTGGGAGCCAGCCGGAACTCCGTTCCTGTGCGTTCCTGCCCAAAAATAGCCCTGGTTTCATCCATGACCCTAGTAAGAACTTCCTAGCGAGAGAACAGGCTTCCTTGGGGATTCACACAATGCAGTCAATTGGGATTTTGAAGCATGACTAACTTTTCTGGAAAGTGGTTTCCTCAAAAAATTCTGTAGTTTTTATGATTCTGTAGAAAACATCATATTTGATTTCTCAGCACAGTATTCACCATTCCACTAGATTGTACCAAGAAGAGGCCAGACCTCATGAATGAGCAAACTGGAAGATCCTACATTTATAACCAACACAAGACTTCCCTGTACACACTGCTTTTTTTCAATCATTTCTCAGTGTAGAAAGGGGAGAAAGACGCACACAAGCTTTATGCCAAACTCCTGAGCTCTCCCCGAAGAAAAGTCTGGGCAGAAGGGGAATATCACCTGATTATGTCCATTCTTACAGATGTCATTCTAAACTTGTCCAATACCTATTCTGGACACTTGTGGTAAATCATGCGTTCTAATAACATCAGTAATAGTAATAAAGGTTTATTTACCCAGGCTTGTGCAGTAAGAAAAATTTTTAGATCTTCATTAAAAGTTAAAGTGGGATGATCCGCCACCCGGTTTAAAAATTTATGCAGTGCTTTCCTTCGAGTCTCAATGAAATCGTCATTAAATCGTTCCATAACCCCTTTCATTATGAATTTTTCAGGCAATGGCTAAGGAAAAAAAAATGGGGGGGGGAATGAGCTGCATAACTGTATGCGTATCTAAAAATATGAAACTTTAACTGAAGAAATGAAAAATACATTCTGTATGCAAAACAGTGCCTTAAATTAAAATGGCTGATGTCAGTTCTGTTATTGGAAGAAATACAAGTATGAGACCCGTAAAAGATAACAGGGGAAAAGGAAATCCCATTTTTCCATCCCTTAACTTCTTGCTCCTTCTCTTGCTGCTCACTGTCATATTCTTCCACTCCTTCTGGTTACCTTCTCTTCCCCACCCCTAGTCCAGTTCTTCACCCCACCATTACCCCATAACAGCTGCTGGGTCAACTTGAAAACACCACCTAACCTGAAGCAAAAAAATGTTTACATTTTTTTACATTTATTTTTCTTGTGTTAAGGTAAAGGTTTCCCTTGCTCGAAAGCCAGTCGAATCCAACTCTAGGGATGCGGTGCTCATCTCAGTTTCCAAGCCAAAGAGCCAGCACTGTCCAAAGATGTTTCCGAGGTCATGTGGCCGGCATGACTAAATGCCAAGGTGCACGGAATGCTGTTACCTTCCCCCCGAAGCAGGGAACTGCAAGTATTTATCTACTTGCAATTTCTTGCCTTTGAACTGCTAGGTTGGCATGAACTGGAACCAGAGACGGGAGCTCACTCCGTCATGCAGCACTCGAGTCTCGAACTGCTGAACTACCGACCTTCCAGCCTGCAGTTCAGCGTCTTAACCACTTGAGCCAATGCAGCCTGTGTTAGGGTATCCCAAAATGGGGGTGGGTGACAACACTGAATTTTTCCACAAACCTGAGGGAACCCTTGACTTTGCAGAACCCTTGCTGGTAACTGTGGCTACAACTGTTGTATGGTTTCTGCTATCTGCATGGAGACCAGTATTACAAATTAAATACAGTACTAAGGGAGATTAGGGGACTGACTACAGAACTGCAGTCAGAACAGAACAGAGAACCTTTATTTGGCATACCATAGATAAATCAAACAGGGGAGAGTTTAAGGGTAGGTACAAAGAACAACATCAATCAAAATTCCCAATATCTCAAAAACACAAAACAGTCCTAACATGGTTTACGAGATTTACAGAGTATTACTCTTGACTTCCATACATAGGTCAAAAATTCTGCGACAGATAGTGTTGTTGCTGGACTCTTGTCTGCTAGGAAAAAAGATAAGTCCCTATCCAGAAAGTCTCTCTGCATAGGGAAGAGAGGACGAATCAAGATATTGCGCATAGCGGAATATTTAGGACAGCGAAAAAGAATGTGGGTAACAGAATCGGGTTCCCCAAGATTACAGTTGCAGAGTCTATCCTTATACGGGACACCCCTGTATCTACCTGAGACCACTACTGAAGGGAAAAGGCTGAACCTTGCAAGCATAAAAACCCTCCTAAAAACTGGGATTGTCAAATTAGCATTATACGGTACCATGGATGTATGTAGGGGAAGGAGGGGTAATGAATAGGGAGAGCAGACCCCAAGACTACCGGCATTAATGATCTGCGCCTCTATATCCCACATTCTCCTCTTGACCACCTGCAAGATTGCGACCTCACCACAGTTATAGAGGGATTCCAGGTCAATACCTAGGGTACCCACCTTTTTTACTATGGCCTGTGACCACTCTGATATATAGGGGTCAGTTAAAAGTTGGGCCATTAGGCTAGCAGGGGGAGATCGAAAGTAAAGCCGAAGCCAATATTTGATCGTAATGATCCAAGCCCGAGATTCTACCAAGTGAAGACCCAGCTCCTTGTAAAGAGCAAAGAGTGACACTGAGTTGGAAACACCAAGAATCCTACGCAAAAAGCTGGAGTAAATGCTCTCAACTCTCTTATTGAAAGACTGGATCCAAACAGGGATCCCGTATAGCAGACGAGATATAACAGTTGCTTGGAACATCTTAAGCGCAGCTGGTACAAATTGGTTGCCCTTTTGGAAAAAAAACCGAATTAGGGCTGCAGCCTTATTCTTAGCCATAGTCAGGGAGTGTTCTCTATGCGAGCACCAGCTTAAGTTGTATGAAAATAGCACTCCTAAGTACCGGAAGGATTTTACTTGCTGTATTTCTCTTCCCGCCATTGACCAATGGTTACATTTCCATGATTTAGAGAAAACCAATATTTTTGTCTTGTCAAAGTTAATGGAAAGGCAATTCCGGGAACAGTAAGCATTAAACTCGGATAGAGAGCGTATGAGACCAATCCTTGTAAAGGAAAGGATGGCCGCATCATCCGCGTAGAGCAAAACCGGAACTGCAGTCATGTTTAATTTAGGCGGATGGCCATTAACCCTATCCAAGGAGGATGATAAATCAGAAATAAAAAGGTTAAAAAGTGAAGGGGCAAGAACGCACCCTTGTTTAACCCCCTTAGAAACACTTATTTCCTTGGTGAGGGAGCCTTTATTGTCAAACCTCACTTGACAAAAATTGGCCGTATGCAGCTTCCGAATCAGAAATAAAAGGCGCTTGTCAATCCCTAATTTGAGAAGTTTGTCCCACAATAGAGATCTATTGACAGAGTCGAAATACTGCAGTCACAAAACCAATGATGCCTTATCTCCACTGTGGAGCACAGTTTTCTACTTAAGTAAACAAGCTAGTATAAAAAGGAGTCTAGGCTTACAGGAATGATCAGTGTTGGATGTGCTTCTTCAAGTTTTCCCTTTAACCAAAGAAAATCCTGATACCTTCGTCTAACTTCATACTCGCTGGAGTCAAATTCACCACGGGTTGTCTGCAAATAATTTTTTAAAAGCACAAATTATGAACATATGTAAACAACCTTCAGAAATGCATGGGGTATAGCTGCTACTTTGAGATGTGCATGGGAAATAATATGGAAATTCATGCATGATGGTTATCAATCTATGTAAGAGACTCACTCTTACATAGGTTCTTTTGTTCATTGGCAAAGGTCTGCTTCCCCTCAAGCCACTGTTCATGCTTCTTCCTAATCCACACTGTAGCAATTCTCACTCTGCCCACAATAGGACTCCATACCCTAGTTTTGTATTCTGAAAATGTCATCTTCACAGCTTAGTTCAGTTTTCCAAGATGTTGTTAAAGCACATAGCCCAAGCTTAACTAAAGCTCATGACGGTCAACCCTGATGGTCGGCTGTGTCAAACACCGCCGACAGGTCCAACAACAACAGTACCACCATGCCGCCTGTGGGAATGTTCCAGATGGCAGGGCTGGGGCCGGGGAACCAAGAGAGGGTCTTTGCCTTCTCCTGAGGCCCCCAGACTGGGCCTGGGCTGGGGGAGTGGCAGCCGAATTTATGGCTTTAGCAGCATCCTGTTTCCTCTGGCTTGCCTACGGGGGCAGCAGCAGCAGAAACAGTGAGGACTTTCGGATGACGGACAACCCCCACAGAGCTCAAAATGGCTGGTTGGGAGAGCTTCGGACAGATGGGCAGAGGCTGGTATGCTGGTAGATAGCGGGCCCAAGGAACAAAAACTGATACCTATAGACGTGGGGATTAGGGGGCTCGCCTTGCAATGGTTTGCCTCCTTTCTTCAAGGTCAGGGACAAAGGGTGGCGTGAGGGGAACAGGAGTCCAGGAGGCACCCATTTGAGTGTGGTGTGCCTCAGGGGGCTGTGCTGTGCCCAATGTTATTTAACATCTACATGCGCCCCCTTGCCCAGATTGCCCGGAGGTATGGGCTGCGATGTCACCAGTATGCTGATGACACCCAGCTCTATCTGATGTTAGGTGGCCAGTCGGACTCCAGACCAGATGATCTGGATGGCACTTTGCAGGCCGTGGCAGGGTGGCTCAGACTGAGTCGGCTAAAGCTGAATCCAGTGAAGACGAAGGTCCTGTGCCTGGGTTGGGGTGGTTCGGGGGTGGGGATCCCACTCTCTACCTTTGGGGGGGCCTCACTGGTCCCAGCGCCGGAGGTTCGGAGTTTGGGAGTGCTCCTGGATTCCTCCCTTACCATGGAGGCCCAGGTAGCCGCCACTGCCAAGTTGGCCTTCTATCATCTGAGGCTGATTAGGCAGTTGGTTCCCTTCCTTGACCACGCTGACCCGGCTACAGTGACCCACACAATGGTCACCTCGAGACTAGACTACTGTAACACTCTCTACATGGGGGTGCCTTTGTCATGGATCCGGAAGCTGCAGCTAGTGCAGAATGCCGTGGCCAGGCTGTTGATGGGTCTCCCTAGATGGGAGCACATCCAGCCTGCGCTGAGGACACTGCACTGCTTGCCAATAGTATAACAAATCCACTTCAAAGTGCTGGTTCTTACCTTTAAAGCCCTATATGGCCGGGGTCCAACATACCTACGGGACCGCCTTTCCCCATACATACCCCAGAGAGCACTGGGTCTCAAAATTGGTTGACCCTCCCTGGCCCGAGAGAGGCCAGGCTAGCTGCTACTAGGGCCGGGGCCCTCTTGGTGGCAGCCCCTACCTGGTGGAACAAGCTCCCGGAGGAGATCAGGGCCCTGCGGGACCTCTCACAGTTCCGCAGGGCCTGCAAGACGGAGCTCTTCTGCCAGGCATAGAACTAGGGGCCGCCGCCTTAGTGCACGGTCCGTAATGTTGACATCAGCAGCTGCCTCAAGAACAAGCAAATAACATCCAAACACTTTTGTGGAATAACATTGCAGCACTTTCATTTGAAAACATCTCATTTGTTTATTTTTAACTGCCGCCAGTACTTTGTAATGTTTGTAATGCACTATTTTAATTTTTGTGTTTTAATTCTGTACTATTTATGCTTTTATTCTGTATTGTTGTATTGTTGTTGGAAGCCGCCTTGAGCCTGCTTTGCGGGGAGGGCAGGGTATAAATTTGACTATGAATAAATAAATAAATAAATAAACAAACAAATAAATAAATTATTGGGCCCAAGGAAGATTATTGGACTGGACTCAGAGGTTGAACTGCCACCTACTGACTGGTAGCTGGCCACAGATGCAACAGATGTAGGCAATGAATTAGAGAACTGATAGGTTAGATTTAATTAATGGGGCTAGGGTAGGGACGTATAAATGGGTTGTGTATTGTGTTAATTATTGCTATTCCCCAATTAATTAGTGACAAATTTGATGATTGAATTACTTACGTTGAATACCCTATAGCGATGTTTGATTAATTAATTAGTTACTTAAATTTTACAAATCAATTAATAGGAGGTTATCTGGTGCTTAAAGTAAAATTGCCATAGACCGGTTTAGCCATTAGTTAGTTACTGGCTAGCTGAAGGGGCTATTTAAGGGGGGAGGGGCAAGAGGGGGGGAAGAGAACAAAGAGGAAATAAAATAAACAAATAAATAAATAGGCTTTATAGGCTACTAGATTAAATTAGGAGGGCATCCATTGATCGGAATATTGTAGGTTGCGTCAAATTTGTACTTAATCTAGGAATTACTGAGAGCCAATGCTGCTGTGCTGCATATATGCTGGCACCCAATCATCAACAGGCATAAACTGGTCTGTGGCTTTGTGAAGACTATCAACAAATGGCGACGACGGGACAAGGTATACCAGTGCTCTTGGGGAGGGGAAAGTACAGCGGTGGGGTCAAATGGAAAATGAAGGGAAGGGGACAGAGAAATAGAGAAGCTCAGCCACCTTCCAGCCTGTGCCCCATCTCAAAGGTAGCAGTCAGTGGGGCTAGGATTAATGACCCCTTTCCAACACTTGTGTTGTGTAACGCCAGGTCCATGAATAATAAGACCGCAGCCCTGCAGGACTTCCTGCTGGAGCAAAGTGCGGACCTGGCTTGCATGACGAAGACCTGGGTGCGAGATGGGGAGACCATAGCGCTTTCCTAATTGGCTCCACCTGGGCTCTCCATCCTCCACCAGTCATGGACTAAGGGCTGGGGGGGAGGAGTGGCTTTGTTCATACAAGAGGCTTACTCCTTCAGGGTGCTCCCGCCGTTAAGGCTCCCAGGCATAGAGTGTGCTGGCTTTGTGTGGGAAGCTGGGGAGAGTTTGGCTATTTAGTTAGTGTACTGACCGCCCAATGCACTGGCCGATGGCCTGTCATCCCTGGTTGAGGCCATGTCTGGCTGGGCATTGGAGTACCCTAGACTGATAGTCCTGGGTGACTTCAATGTCCATGCTGATGATGCGGTGGACCTGGTGTCGTCCATGGTGGCACTGGGACTCTCCCAATATGTAACAGCCCCCATTCACAGAGCCGGTCACATGCTTGATTTGATCTTCGCGGCGGGGGTCACAGTGGACCGGATTACTGCTATGGCAGTTCCATGGTCGGACCACCGTGCCCTGAAGGTCCACATGAATGTGGCACCCTGACCCTGTTTGGGCGGCAAGTGCATTTTAGCTTGCCCACGTAGCCAAATAGACCCTCAGCAGCTTCAGATGGCTCTACAGGAACCTATGCCCCCTGGTGGCTCATTAGATGAGCTAGTCAAGGATTGGCATGGCTGACTCTCGGCTGCCATTGACAAGATTGCTTCCCGATGCCCTCTGTGCCCTCGCTCTAAGGGGGCTCCTTGGTTTACCAAGGAACTGCGCCTGATGAAACGAGGGCTCAGACAACTAGAGAGACGGTGGCGGCACACTCGTGATGAAGCAACAAGAGCATCCTATAGGACGTTTGTGAAATCCTATGAGATGTCAGTCAAAGCCGCAAAGAGAGAGTTCTACGCTGCTCCAGTTGCGTTCTCTAAGCTCATGCCCAGCACAATTGTTTAGAACTATTCAGTCATTAACAGAGCAGCCACAGGGCAGACCAAATGCTAGGGAATTGGAAATTGGCTGTGAGGCTTTTGCAAGCTATTTTGCAGATAACGTCCTGTTGCTCCACCGCAATCTCCCCGCCACAGTTGAGACAGTGAGTGAACTCGAGGCCCCATGCATGTCTTCTGGTTCTATTCTGGATTATTTCAGTCCACTCAGCCTTGAGGAAGTCGACAGATTGCTCTCATTTTTTATTAGACAGACTAAACTGTCAAAAATATATCTTCCCTAGGCTTAAAAATACCTTTTTAAACTGCCTTATGATTGCCATGTAAGTGTGTATATGTAGGGGAAAAGAGTTCCTTGCAGGGCTAACTAGCACCATTACCAGTTAGGATAATGGCAAGCTACCTGGAGGCTATCACATTCTGACAAGCAGCATTAGCAACCACTTGTCACATAGGAGGTACAGTTACCAGAAGTAAGAGCCCTTTTGAAGAGGCTCATTTATCTGGCACACTCTGGATTAAATGCTGCTGCAAAAGAGGGAACTCTTCCGAATCACTTCTATGTCATCGAGCCATGCTATTAATACTTAGGACCAAAATTTAAAGATCTACTCGAGCACTGACTCAGATCCTGAGCCTGTCCATTGAGATGTCTGACTACTTCTTTCCTCTTAACAGCAGACCCATATGCCATTCTACAGGCTGGTATGGAAAGTCGCCTTAGTTAAGTGGCAAGCCATATGATAGAGCGTGCTGTTGGTAAACACAAGCCCCCAAGGGTCAGAAGAACTAGTGGAATCCAAGCTTATGTCACCAGACCTCACTGTACCACTAACGTTCTGCACCTTTATGAAAGCCTTACAAGCATTTAGCAGTTTTTAAAATTTTCCTTTACAGTATCTTTATCTACAACACATGCAAATGTACACGAAGCACAAGCGGCCGATTGCATCATCATCAATCAATCACAACATCCAAACGATCGAAGCCTCACAGTTGTGTGTGTGTGTGTGTGTGTGTGTGTAAAGTGCCATCAAATTGCTTCTGACCTCTGGTGACCCTATGAATTAATGACCTCCAAAATGTCCTGTCATTAACAGCCTTGCTCAGGTCTTGCAAAGTGAGGGCTGTGGATTCCTTGACTGAGACAACTCAGCTCGTGCTGGGTCCTCCTCTTTTCCTGCTGCCTTCCACTTCCCCTAGCACTAATGTCTTTTCCAGTGAGTCTTGTCTTCTCATAATGTGGCCAAACAGTACATTAAAAGAAATTATATTAATGTGACCAAACAGTACATTCACAGAAAGCCACACGTTATATTAACAGAAAGCTCACCTTTGTAACAACTCTGTAGGTGGTGAATGTCTCAATGGCAGCATTGTGGCTTTCTGGATCATCAACTGTAACGAAAAGGTCCTTTAGTTCTGGTTCATCTTCAAATTTGTACTGGTTTATCATAGATGAAGGAGATGTTGGCATCAAAGGACTGAATGAATTTACCTCCAACAGTGATGCGTCCTGTGAATAAACAAGACACTTGAAAGATGTTTCACTCCCACCCCAAAGATACAGCTCACTGCCATTGAAACTAGTAGTAATTGTTAGAGTAGCTAATTGATTGCATATAACTTGTGGGTCAAGGGTAACACATGGCCTTCATATCGTGAGCCACAAACTCACACATTATATTTATGAAATGATGAAACATCCACGTTTCTAGCCCTCAAGGTTGTGGGGACAGAAAAGTCATCTTAATGTTTCTAAAATGCTGGATATGCAGTATAGTGGGCTGAGGAAAAATTACTGCATTAAATAACAGCTTAGTTTTCACTTGGAGACAAAGCACACTATCAGAAGCCCCCAATTATGTATCATTGTTGTACTGCTGATAATATAGTTTGGAAGCTTAGCTCTTTAAAGGATCCTATAACACATGAAAGAAAAATCAAGTTATTGACTCATTGCTCTCCAATTAACTGTTGGTTCTATAAAAAGCAAGGTTTTATTCTCAAACTCTTTCAAGATGCTTTCCCCAGCAGTTCCGCCCCCCTGCTGACATCTCAACCAGCTGCTCTTTTATTGTCAGGCAACAGCCAGCTCCACAATGGCCATCTCCCTAAAAACTGGCCACTCTGTCATCAATGAAGCACCAAGGGGAAAAGGGAGTATCAATCAATCTACAAGCCACAATAACCCTTTAAAAATAGCCTTGGAGCCTAGAACTGTGGCATCACTTTCCCTGACCCAGAAAGTTCACACATCCGGACTCTCCCCTTCTTTTCAGGCAACAGAGATCCTTTGGAAATAAGCAGGCAGACTCTGCACTGGAAACTGCATTGTTACAGTGCTTTAAAGGACAATATTCAATGTACATTTTCTGATAGATCGCTACATGAAGTGTTTTAGTTTAGTTTATTTCTACAGTCCTTAGACCAGTCATACAAAAAGGAGTGCACCTTTACAAAATTCCAAGATTTTAAAATACATCAGTAAAACATTAAAAGCAAATTTTAATCTAATAACAAACTACTATATATATAACTAGCTGCCTTGGAGTTTCCGTGTTCTGGGTATCACCATACAAAAACTGGCTACTTGGTGGGTAATCCGCTACATGAAGTGGTCAAGCGAACTAAAAGGAAACTCCCTGAGCAGCTGCAGCATTGTGAGAAGAAATGTAGAAACAAGCAACCTACAGCCTCTCTAATTACAGCAAGCATCGCTTAGTAGCTAAGAGAGCCACCACTGCCACAAATTTATTAGGCTTAGTTTGGGAAAACTGACCCATCTCTCATATCATCTGAAATATGGCAATAACATAACTTGTATAACAGAGTTATTACCAGGATTTATATACCTTTAATTAGCCATATAAATGCTAAGTATTGCTATTTATGTTTATGTGTTTATATGTTTTTATTGAATGATTTTATATATTACTTTCAGTGCTGTTTTAATGTTAAAAATGTTTTAATGTTTGCCCCCTTGGGGACCCTGTTTGAGCAGAAAGGCAGCTTTGAAATGTTTTTAATAATAAATGATTTAAACATTATTCTAGAACAAGTGGGGACCCATGAAAAACTTGTGGCAGTGGCCATCCCACTTCCCTTCCTTTGCTTATTCTCGCCACCCCTTCTCTCAGTCTCGCTCACTTTCTCTGTCCTCCAAATACCCTTCTCTTACATATGTTTATCTCTCTTTCTCTTCTCTCTTCATCATGCCTTTTTTAGCCCTCTCGTTTTGTCTTTCTCCTTCCCCCACCCTTATAACTCTCTCTCCCCCTCACCCATTACTCTGGTTTTCTTTCACCCCATCACTTGGATCCTACCCACTGGCAACCCAACTGCTCTCCCCCTCATCCTTTCCCTCCAGATCCCCCCCCACATACTCTGGCTGAGCTAGGGGGGCTGACTAAAGTATCTCCAAAACTCCTGCCTCTCTTGAGCCCATCCTCCATCTAGCCTCCTTAAGTGACCACTTACCTGAGCTACCTTCCTGTCTCTGGGGAAATTCTGAGAACGCACCCTTGCCAGCGTTGTTGATGGCCCCTCCTGCTGCAGGAGCCCAGGTGGCAGGTTAGGGCCCTGCATGACTTTCCCCCTGCCTGCCCCCAGCCTTCATCAGGTGCTCCCTGTGTGCCTATCTCCCCACACACTCCCAGCCTCCCTGGCTTTCTCCATCACAAGTGAGGCCAGACCTGGCACAGCTCCTCCCACCACAGCCAAGCCCAGCATCCCCCAGCACAGCTGGGCCAGGTGTGGCTTCTTTCAGCGTGACTTCCCCCAGCCTTGGCCGGATCCCTGATTACCCATCTTCCCATAGCCTCAGAAATGCTAGTGATGAGGGAAACTGCTCTAGGCCCAGCAGCGACACAGCTGGGGGAAGCCACATGCCAGCAGGCACTGGCAGCGGAGGGGCATTGTGTATGCAAGCACAGACACTATTTCCTCTGTTCTGGGTTTCTCCCCCTCCGTTTTTTGGAAGGTTTTGGATTTTTCTGCAAACCTGGGATGTCCCCCAAGTTTGGAGAAAAATCTCTCTTCTCTCCACCTGTTCCCGATCTGCGAACATAAGTATCCACATATCAAGCTGGATTGGCTATTAGTATATAGATGTTCATGGCAGATGCAAGGTTTGAGAACTGAGAACTTCCCTGGTTTTAGATTCCTTTACTTACTGATTATTTTATTTTATACTACCCTGATACCCGTGCTTCGCTACAGTATTTAACTTCCATAAATCCAGTTATAATACTGATGATGTAAAGTTTGAAATGTAACATTTGTTGTAGGAATTCTAATGAAGAAGATTGTAGTTTAAAAAAAGAAGTGAGACATGCGTGCTTTTTTTCCCTTTACTGAAGGACCTCTCTGTAGACTGCTGGGGCGGGCTCCCTCATGGCTTTAAGCACCCTGCAACCGCTGCTGCACCTGACAGACAACCGCCTGTTAGATGTAGGCGGTGGGGGGAGTGTGTTGGAAGCCATCAGAGAGGCTGGGTCAGCAGCATCACTAAGGTGATCCTGCTGGGGCGGTGTCCCTGATGGATTAAAGTACCCTGGTCCTGCTTCTACTGTCATGACCGCAGTGCAGCCTGACCCCGTAGACCCTGATCCCGGGGATTCTGCGCCCTCAACGTCCAAGGGTGAACTCCCTGCACCCCTTGAAGCACCAGACCTAAGTCTTGTGGAGGATGAGCACCAGCTCCCAGGAGAGTTTACACCTGGAGCCGCACCGGCTGAGCCAACCACAAGCACCACGCCTCCTGATTCCCCCCCCACACCGGTGGCTCATTTGCGCGATCAGAGGCGGCGGGACATGGCAACCTGGCGTAAGGAGCCGCGCATGCGAGATCGGCATCCTCTAAGCCCAGAGTACTGACCAGAGCCAGGACACTGCCTGGCGTAAGGAGCCGCGCATGCGAGATCGGCATCCTCTAAGCCCAGAGTACTGACCAGGGCCAGGACCCTGTTAGTGGCCAGTAATTGGCTAAGAAGCGGAACGGGCTTTTTAGGTGGCTCTCTCAGATTCTCAACTTGTGCTGGCAACTAATCGCATAGACAAAACGCTGCACCCCGGATCCTGTATTCCTGTCTCCTGGTTTTCTCTCGGACTTCCTGGCTCCTGACTTTGGCTTGCGCGACATTGTTTCCCCAGCTCCCGACTTCAGACTGTGTACCTTGACTTTGACGAACGGCTTCCGGCTTCTGAACTCTGCTTGCAATCTCCAGTAACCCTAGACGGTGTTTTGACTTGGTATTCTGGACTCTGCTCTGTCTCATCTGGTGCCCTGACCCCAGTCTATGTTTTGGACTTTGCGTACCCTGCCTAGCTCACCGGCGCAATCGTGACACCTACACCTGACAGACACCTGCCTGTCTGGTGTTGGGGGGATTATGTTGAAAGGCATCAGGGAGGCTGGGCCAGCAGCAGGGCTAAGGCAATCCTGCTGAGCAAACCTCCCCGGCAGCTGCAAGAGCAATCTTGCTGAGCAAACCTTCCCAGTGGCTGTAAGCATCCCACCTCCTCTCCTATACCTGTCCAGTGTAGGAGGGGGAGGGGGGAGGAGTATTAGAAGTCACTGTGGAGGTGGGGCTGGCAGGATCACTAAGGCATTACTGCTGGGGCAAGCTCCCTCATGGCTTTAAGCATCCTACAACTGCTGCTCCACCTGACAGACAACTGCCTGTCAGCTGTAGGAGGGTGGAGCATGTTTGAAGCCATAGGGAGGCTGGGCCAGCAGCTTTGCTTCACCTCACAGGCCACTCCTGATTTCCTCAACTGTCATTAGCTCTCTGTAGTCCCCTGTAACTGTTTTTTCCCTCAGAACACTGAGCTCTGCAGCAGTGGGGGTGGGGGGGGGGGGGTGCGAGGAGGCAGCAGCCTGGCAGCTGCATAGGGATCAATAGGGGGAGCACATTTTATCCCTTTTGACCCCCTTAGGGGTTGAATTTCTAAAAATCCCTTCTTAATGAGCACATATGCCATGGTAAGAGCTCTCTCCCTGAATTTGGTGTTTGGCCTCGGCGTTGATTTTACGGTGAAGGGACTTTCTTTTATATATATTGATATATAAGCAGCCTGAGCGCCAGCATAGTGTGCTGAGAGAAAGTATGGTGTAGCAGTTAGAGTGTTGAGCTATTTATTTATTTATTATTTACATTTCTATCCCACCCTCCTTGGAGGCTCAGGGCGGCTTACAAGGCATATCGCCAATAAAACAATAGAACAATACAAATATTAAAAATACATCACAATTAATAAACAGTTTTGGTGCTCCTCTAAACCACTTCCAAAGATAAGATTCCTAAAAGCAAGATGGCCGTCCCCTAAAATGTCCCATTCTCACCCAAGATGCCCGCATCATGATGGCCACATACAGAAATCATGGGGCGTTGGTGGTACAATGGTGGTGGCGGCTCCTATGCAAAAGCCTGGCGGAAGAGCTCCGTCTTGCAGGCTCTGCGGAACTGTGCTAGGTCCCGCAGAGCCCTGATCTCCTCCTATGGCTGGAAAGATCTCTCCCATGAAGCTTACTGGACCAGTTGCTTTCTCTCACTTCAGTCTACCACACAGGATTGTTGTAAGGATAACACATAGGAGGAAAGAACCATGTTCATCACTCTGAAGTTTTTAGATGAAGGACAGGGATAAAAATTGCGATAGATATAACAGCCGATGGCTCACACCCTTAGCCGCTGCACAACACAAGCCCTGTAATTTACAAAAGAAGACCATTTGAGGCAAATTGTGATAGGTGCCAGTCAGATTTTAATGCAGACGCTTGACAGAAGCAAACTGAAAAAGCAAAAGCAGTCTTCTCAGGAACAACTTTTTAACCTTTTAAAACAGGATTGCCTCGGCTCCAGATACAGAATGTAAAAGGCCCTGCACACCTAGTACCAACTGGGCACAACAACGAAGGGGGAAGGCATATTTTATTTTCTTCTAAGATAACACGCAGGGTTCCTGTGCTCCAGGGGCACCATTAGGCTACACGGCCAGGTATTTTATAAAATGTATGTACTTCATGTTTATGTTTTGAGTAATAATGTGGATTATTAAATTTGACAGCTTTAAGATTCTCATTTTTCACTGCTTAGAGAGCCATTTTATTTCCATTGTGCAAGCTGCAAAAAATGATATATGAAGTCAATTTACTTCTAGATACTCATACAGTAGGAAAAAAATAATGTTTTGGTTAGGCAGCAAACTTTGCGAATGAATACATGGAAGAAGCAGAAACAGGACAATTCCCATCCTATTAATAATACGTTTGGAGGAACGCTTCTATTAATGTTTGCACAAACTAGTTTCACAATCTGGAGACAAAGACAGCTGGTTTCTCCCCTTTGAAATAAGGTACGTAAATATCTCAAGTGGTATTCTGACATAATAACTTGGCTACATGTGTAAAATCTTGAAGCTATCAAAGACAGAACACAAATCTCAATTGACTCCATTCACAGAACTGGGAATGGTAAAGCTGACTGATCTGAAAATTACATATCCACCTTGATCTTAGATTTTACTGATCTGGGGACAAACTTGAAGGCACTCAAAAAGACATGAAGGAGATTCATGGAATATGGTGGTGAGGGCCAAAGCCTGTACATCAGAAGATGAGTTTTTATCATTTCTGCAATTCCAGCTATGTACTGGGTCACATGTTTGAAAAATACCCTAATTTTTAGTTGGTCACTGTTAAATGGTTTAATGGCAATTCAAAATGGTTGTTAGAAATGTGGCTGGCAAACAAACAAAGCCTTTCCCCATTCTGCCACAGAAACACAAGCTTAGGATGCATTAACAGAAGCACTGTGTCCAGATCAAGGGAGGTTCTGCTCTATTCTGCTATGGTCAGGCCGCACCTGAAGTACTGTGTCCAGTTTTGGGCACCACATTTTAGGAAGGTTGTTGACAAGCTCGAGTGTGTCCAGAAGAGGGCAACCAGGATGGTGAGGGGGTTGGAATTCAAGTCTTATGAGGAAAGGCTGAGTTGGGTATGTTTAGCCTGGGAAAGAGAAGGCTTAGAGGGGACATGATTGCAGTCTTCAAGTATTTGAAGGGCTGTCATGTAGAAGATGGAGCAGATTTATTCTCTCTTGCTCTGGATTGCAAGACTAGATCTAATGGGTGGAAATTACAAGAAAGTCATTACCGGCTAAATATCAGGAGAAACTTCCTAACTGTAAGAGTGGTTGAGCAGTGGAACAGTCTGCCTCGGGAGGTGGTGGGTGCTCATTCGCTGGATGTTTTCAAGCAAAGGCTGGACGACCATCTTTCAGGTATGTTGTAGGTATGTAGAGCTATCTTTCAGCTATGCTCCTGCAGAGTGCAGGGGGTTGGACTAGATGACCTGCAAGGTCCCTTCCAACTCTAACATTCTATGATTCTATGATTCATGAGGCACCACAGGAGAGACAGGTTCTTTCACATTCAAGCTAGTGTGCTTAAGCTGACTGCCCTTGCCAGCAGTGTCACTTATTCAAAGCGGAGAGGTTGTGGGAGTTTATTTAGGTAAGTCTCCTCCCCTCAAACCATTTTGGGTCCCTCAGTGTGACAGATGTATATTTAGCCCTTCCACATGCACAATCTGGACTGGAGCCCTGCAGAAGGAATTGTGTTGGTACAGGAGAGAGTGGGGAGTGGGGAAAGGTCTGAATATTCCTTTTAATTCAGACCACACCCTTCTGCTGTTCTCTGTCAAGAAGAAAAAGGCTGCTGGAGTTTGCTCACATACATTGACATCTACTTACATGTACTGATGTACTGCTTATACATGCATTGATCATGGAGCAAGAAGAAGATATTTGGTCTACAGCAATCAGGTCCAAAACCTGTGGCTCTGAGTCTGCCTAAAATGTCAAAAATACATCCTTCCACCTCTGAGGCTGCCTCTGACAGGGGCAGATTTCTGATCAGTGCCTACCTTATGCCCCTAGAGTTCAAGGAGTAGAAGAAATGGGCATTTCTTTCCAACTTCCCTCTACTACTAACTGCCACCCACATATGGCCTACCCCCTTACTGCAGATACAGTAAGGACAGGGCTGCATTCTTTCTCCTTATTCACTGCTGCTATTTCTTGCAGAAGCAAAGAAAGGACATAGTGACTGTTTGAAAGGGCAGTACACAGAATGGACGCATTACAGAGAAGGCTGAAGAGGTGATCGGAAAAGGAGGAAGAGGCATGGAAGGAAAGGATTTAGACAAATATGGCGGCTGAGAATGACAAATGGGCTGTTGACAAAAATGAGCATGAGGCAGGTGATGAGTGGATGGGGGCAGAAGTTGTGGGTAGGGCAGGGACTGAAGTGGGACTAATGGAAACCAGGGAAGGGCTGGTGCTGTACCCATCCCATAGCATCTTTCTCTAGTACATATTTCATACCACCACACTTCCCGAAATCCCACTTGACTAAAATTGCTGTTATTTCCAAGAACCCAGGAGATGGTACATTTAAGTATTAAAGTGTTGACTTACAGTGTATGTGTTGTTGTTTTTTTAAAGTTCTTGTACACAGAGCAGAAATATTATTTCTGCATTAGCTGGATTTATTTTTAAACATTATGAAGGGTACAATTCATAAATGATTCATTAATGCCTCTTAGGCTTATATTCAGTAACAAATCTGAACTGTCGAACTGAAGATGCTGACATTTAGATTTTTCACTCCATAAATTTCTGTCATAAACAGATCTGCAAACATGTATTTTCAAGAATGAAAAATGTGTGTTGCCTCCTACAGCTGCTCTGTGAATGTTCTTTTGCTTAATTTTTAGGAAGACAGCAGCTTTAAATGTTTGCCATGTTGAACAGCTGATTATCAGCCAACAGACTAAACAGTGTAGCTTTGCATTTCGGATGGGAATTGTGGAGTTAGGACTGGGAGCCAGCCCCCTCATAAGATCATGAAACTGACTCAGCCTCATGATGCCACTGAGCAACAGAACAGCTTCCTAAAGACCCAGCAGCCTTTCATTCCAGACTTCTGATAGCTTATGCATAAATTCCCTGCCTCCGAATAACCTATTTATATGGACTTCCTGCCTACAAGGCTTTCTACATATTCCAGTCCCAGTTGATCAGCCTTACCTGACTCTGCTTTCAGGGACTTTACCAATAATCTCACCATTGCTTGTCCCCCTGACCTGACTGCAAGCTACTTTGACAATGATTTTTGCCTGACCTACCTCACCATGGTTAGTTTTCAGATCCTAATGACTTAACACCAAAGCTTTGGGTTTGGATGTTATCCCTGTGCAGACAACACCCTGCTCTACGTTTCATTACCTAAGCTTCCAGGTGCATCTGTCATGGCTCTAAAACAGTGTTAACTGACTAAGGAAGAACAAGCTGAAGGTGAATCCAGACAAGACAGAGGCAATGCTGGTTGGGAAGACTGATGTTTCAGAGGCACTGGATCCACTTGTGGCGGATGAAGTAGAGCTGGCATCTGCAGAGCAGTTTAGGAGCTTGGGGGTACAAATGAAACAAGCCCTGTTGTTTGAAAAGCTGGTTTGTGGGGTGGCCAAATGTGTCTTTTACCAGTTGCATCAGATTCCCCAGTTCAGCTGACCTGAACATCCTATTCATTCGGAATATGGTGGCTCAATTGGTGTTAGGGGTCTGTCAGGAATATATTTTACCTACTTAAAAGAAGCTTCATTGGCTGCTAGTTTATTTCTGAGTTCAATTCAAGGTGCTGGTTGTGATCTTTAAAATCCTTCCTAGACTAAGAAGGATTGTCTCTCCCTGTGCATCTTTGTGTGCCAGCTATGATCTTCAGCTTGCTGCCTTCTGAGTGTTCCCTCACTAAAGGTGGCCTTCCTGGCATCAACAAAGTCCTGTAGTTTCTCAGTGGTTGCTCCCCCTCTATGGAACAGACTCCCATAGGAGGTGTGGTGGCACCACCCTTGGAAACCTTTAGGGAGTCTGTGAGGCTATTTTATTGACCATAGCTTTTAATGTTCCAGTCATTTTATTGGTGTGTGTGTGTGTGTATTGGTATTTTAAATTCTGGATTATAAACTGCCCTGAGCCATGGGGAAAGGCATAACATAAATGTTTTAATAAAAACAACAACAAAGAAGCAAACATGGACACGAG
>NW_015162008.1:146751-158661 GCF_001447785.1 Gekko japonicus | reverse complement strand
GGATGATTAAAGAAGCCAATTCAAGCACAGCCCCCCCCCCACTAATTAAGAAACTTGAACAATACAAAAATAACTATTAGTCACCAATTTCTTCCAAAGTGAAAGATGCCATGCTCAATTTACCAAGATGTATTTCTGCAAGCACCTGTCATACTCCTCACACTCCATTCAAATCAAACTCTGTGTCAAAATTCAAAAATGTTGTGTTTTCAGAATGAATAAATCACATTTAATGTGTTAGACTCTTCAAAGCATTTCACATGCATTATCTTGTAATCCTTACAGGAGCCATGCAATGCAGGTCAGTATATTGTAGCTTTATGTTATATGGCTCTTTAGGACAATTTACATGCAGGGGTCAAGGTGGGGGAGGATGTCTTGAGGTCCACACTATGCTTAACATGTTGTTCCATGTTGCTTATTTTTTCTAAAGTCCCACCCACTGTTACCATGCGTGCTTTAAATGTATTATTTGTGCTATGCTGATGCTGTATGTCTGTAAAATGTCCTTGCATTTGTGTATGGGAAATGCTGTGTCTTGGATTTGCTTGCTTGGCATCTCATGCTTGCACCTGGAAGCTGCTATGAGCAGGGATTGTTCTGCCTATGCTAATGGACACGTGCATACCCACACCTTCCCGACAGGCCTTGGGACAAAGAAGACTTTCTCCATTAAGCTCAGCCTGGAGACTTGGAAAACAACAGGTCTCCCACCATTACAGATCTTCTGGAATAACACGTAACCCCACATATCTGGTTTGGAATCACAAAAGTACAACATCCTGTTATTGCCTTCCTGGACCAGGCAAACATCTGCAAGTCAAAGGTTGCTATGGGAATACGACTTTGACACCTTGCCACATGGCTCCCCATTGAAGTTAGGCTTAGAATTTGAATATCGCCCCACTCCCCTCTAGGTAGAGCATCACAACCCTTCAACCTATAGGTATAGAGAAGGGGACGGATTGTAGGTGTAGTTTGACCTTATGCCAACCCCTAAAACTAGGTTTTAAAAGAAGAAACACAGCCTTTGTTTCAGAAGGAAGTTCGAGTTAGCTAACCATCCCCCTAACTACTTTCACCTTTGCAACTTAAGTCTACTGCAGGTGATTCTTAAGTGTTCTCTGGAATCGCCACCAGAGAACTCACACGTGTCTGGCTGGACCATTCAGTGTGTTTGTAGAGTCCCTAAAGTTAGCGCTTTTGTTCAATTCTTGCTGCTGAGAAGAATTACTTCTCTACTGGAACTCAGATAAGTATTAACGCTACCCTTCTGTGTCTTACCCCATTGTTTGTTGGAGTTATTATTTTTATTACTTATTGCTTTCTGTATCTACTGTGAACTAAAGGAACTGTGTGTATGGGTGAACGCATCTGTTTTTTGTGTGCTTGAGAAATATTTAGTAAAGACAACATTTATTCATTAAACCTTAGTGTGTTGTCTTACTTCCTGGGAAATAGGAGCGTCCGTTCTGAATCTGCCCTCTGGGTACATGGGTAAATTACTCACGCACGCCCACTGCCATACATAAGACAGAGTTGGGCCACGGAACAATCTCATTAGGAGGAGTTCCGGTATCACCCCCCCCCCCCATGAAGAGCTGGAATGGGAATTTTGGGTAAGGAAAAGGATGGAGGGATATGTTTCTTTACACTTTCACTAGCAGTGGTCTGTCTGTGGAAAATCACCACAAACTGTCTTTCTCCCAGCAGGGAAAAAGATACAAGGACCTATATCTTTTCTCCTGTGGCAAGTGGCAATTATTCTCAGCAAACAAAGGACTTGCAGGGAAAACATTAAATGTCTCCTACCCTCCTTAAGATTCTAGATCCTTTTTCCCTATCCACCCTCACTCCCAGGGTGGCTTATAGGAAAACATGCACTGATGGTCTGAACCTAAGAGAGAGTGGTTCTATTTATTATTTATTATTATTTACTTATTTTATCTCATTCTTCTTATAGTGAGCTTAGTGTGGTTCATAAGACCCCAGAAGTACGCTAGGCTGAGAAAGAGCGTGACAGGCTCAAATCACCCAAATGAACTTCATGGCTATGTTTTTTGAACCCAGATCTCCCTAGCATTTTTACCACTGAAAAACTGAACCAAGGACTTCCCTATTTCTGTACTATACAAAAAAAAATAGATTAGCCATGCTAAGGGGATAAAAAATGTTGCTCCTGAACGGAATACAAATTAGCTCAAGCTAGGAGACAAAGTAATTCTTCCCTTCTCTCACATTACACTGACTGTTCACTATACTCATGTATTATCACTGTCGTATTGCATTTACCTGTCCATCCAATAGGGATGTAATATCTACATAAATTCTGAAGGCACAGGGGAAAAACTGCCCCCCCCTTTTGAAATATATGCTATAGGTACTTTCCTATCAAACCAAATCTAAAAGGTAAAATATTTCATAGGAGCTTCTTTTCAGTCAGAAAAACTGTAAAAAAAACCTTTCGGGGGGGGGGACAGAAAAAAAATCCACCAAAACCCCCTCTCCCCCCCCCTTGGGCCTTCATATCTCTACTGATCCGCTTGCTAAGGACGGAGGAAGGAAGGTGGTGGTGGTGGGAGCCCGTAAACTCCATATTCCTATTTTCAGGAATTCAAAAGTTAATCACGACTAGCAAACTTTGTTTTTAGATTTTTAAATATACTGCCTCTAAAGGCAGCCACAACTACAGACTCTCCTAGGGAACATGGCAGAGTTGCCTGGATACAAATCTTAATTTCTTTGACTATAAAGGTGTATCTACCTTTTCTCATTGAACTAAGCACACAGTTCACACCATTATTCTAACACAACAACCCTGCAAAATAGATTAGGTTTGTGCAGTAGTCTCCAAACCATGCATCAGGACCCATGATTAGGCTTTGAGTTCGTATAGAGTAGCCATTTCTTGCTGCCTTTTGCAAGAACGGACTGCACAGAGAACAAGAGTGCCATGCTTCCTGCCTCTATTCACATGCATACTGATAAGAGCAGTAAGACAATAAGGTGAGGTCACTCAGTGGTAGAGAAGGTTCCTTCATGGCTCTGTACCTTGGCTTGTTTCTCACTGCAGTAGGCCTCCTGGTGCTTGGTGTTGGATCCCCAAGCATCGAGAATAAATCCACGTTTTAAAGAAAAGCAAAATTTATTTCAAAGCGTTGAAGACATACTCAAACACGTTCTTTGTTAGAACTGGGGATACACAGTTAGGTCAAGCATAATAAAGGAACTTCAAACAGATACAGAGCCAATGAATATCTTTCCCGCTGGCGGGCTAAGGAAACGGTTGCGCGCCCAGTGCATGAGAACCAGGCAGAACATCAGACAAAACACAGGTGCAGTAGTCCTGGGAAAATCAATAGGCAAGCATTACAGCATCTTCTCCCCCACACAACCTCCAGCAGTTATCTTTTGCATTCCAAAGCAGGAACAGGATGATAGAAGCCAAGCCGGGTGTAACAGGGAAAGGATATGTACACAGAGGTCACAGAAAACAGAATGGCAGCTTGCTGACATACTGCCCCCCTTAAAATACACTTACAACACACCTCCCGGCCTGGGCGGGAGACCTCCCGGGCTGGGCGGGAGACCTCCCGGTTTGTCCGGGAACCTTCTGTGGAAACTACGGATCAGGTAAGGGGCCCGAATATCCCCTTCTTCCACCCATTCGCGGTGCTGGGGACCGAAATCAACCCATTCGATAAGGTACCAGAGTTTACCACGTTTCACTTTACAATCAAGGATATCAGCAATTTCAAAATGTTCATCCCCTTCCAATATGACAGGCGGAGGAGGAGTAGTCTCTGGTCTCCAAGGAGACGGTCCAGGATCCTTCTTCAATAGACTCATGTGAAAGACAGAATGCAAGGCACGTAAATTCTTAGGCAAAACAACATCAACTGCCACATCATTTATGACTTTACGCACTTTGAACGGACCAATGAACTTCCATCCCAATTTTCTGCTAGGCCGCAGCATCTTAATGTTCTTGGTCGAGACATACACAAGATCCCCAGGTTTCAGATCAAACCCCACCACCCTACCCTTGTCTGCCTGGGTCTTGTAAGCAGCCTTGGCTGCGTCAAGTGTTTGGCATAGCAGCGGCCATGCTTTTTGCAAGGACATACACCATGTATCAGCATCCCCCACAGGACGTTGGCCCATCCCCTCCAAGAAAGGGAGGGGGGGACTGTCGTAACCAGATACAGCTTTATAAGGAGACATGCCTGTGGAGCTATGGACCGTATTGTTATAACAATATTCAGCAAGAGGCAATAATTCACACCAATCATTCTGTTGATAATTAGTAAAACAACGCAGGTATTGTTCCAGAGTCTGATTAACCCTTTCCGTTTGTCCGTCAGTTTCGGGATGATACGCGCTGCTGAGCCCTTGTTCGACCCCTAAAATGGAAAGAAGTTCCCTCCAAAATTTAGAAACAAATTGGGTCCCCCTGTCAGAAATTAACTTAGCAGGTAATTGATGAATTTTCACCACGTGGGACATAAACGATTTCGCCAACCTCTGAGCTGTAGGCAAGGAAGGAAAAGGCACAAAATGAGCTTGCTTAGAAAACAAATCAACAACCACCCAAATAACAGTGTTCCCTTTGCTCGCAGGGAGGTCAGTAATAAAATCCATGGACACCACTTCCCATGGTCTCGACGGAGTAGGAAGTGGCTGCAGTAAACCAGGAGGCTTGCCCATCCTGGGTTTAGTTAAGGCACAGGTTTGGCAGGACCTAACAAACATCAAGAGGTCTTTGCGCATTTGTGGCCACCAGAATTGCCTGCGGATGAGTTGCAAAGATTTAACGAAACTCCAATGCCCTGCCAGTTTCGAACCGTGAGCAGACTCCATCACCTCCCTCCTCATCGAAATAGGCACATACAATTTGTCTCCAGAATAAATCAGACCTTCAGGGCTACGGACACAATCAGGTAATGTCTTAAGGGAGGCATCATCCTCAGCAGTAAAAGCAGAAAGATATTTCTGGACCCAGGCCCCCCCTCCCACAGGGAACAGGGAAGGCGAAGTCTCATCAGAGTGTGGAATCGTTCGCGCCTGCGCCCGGGTGACTACGGCCCCCCCCAGATGGGAGGGGGAAAAAACAGAGTCCATGATGATCTCACGCTGACTGTCATGTTGTGGGAGGCGTGAAAGCGCGTCAGCCAGGGAATTAGCCGCCCCCGGGAAATGACGAAGTGTGAATCGAAACTTAGCGAAGAAGTCCGCCCAACGAAGTTGCTTAGCGTTGAGAGAACGGGGGGATTTCAGCATCTCCAGATTCTTATGATCAGTCCAGACTTCAAACGGCAGTTGCGCCCCCTCCAGCCACTGCCTCCAAGTGGAGAGAGCCAGCCGGATCGCTGACGCCTCCTTTTCCCAAATCCCCCAGTTTCGTTCGGCATCAGAAAACTTTTTAGACACAAATGCCAGGGGATGTAACCGACCATCTTCCCCTTCTTGCAAAATAGCGGCCCCCATAGCCACATCCGAGGCATCAGTTTGGACAATAAACTTCTTAGATTCATCAGGGCGCGCCAGCACCGGCTCGGAGGTGAACATCAGTTTAAGTTTCTCAAAAGCCTCTGCGCAAGCAGGGGACCATTTAAGCGGGGCGCCAGGTTTCGTAGCATCAAAACCCTTCCCTTTGGTCTTTAGCAACTCAGTCAGGGGAAGGGCAATTTGCGCGAAATTCTGGATGAAATTTCTGTAAAAATTGGCAAATCCGAGGAACATTTGCAATTGTTTGCGGGTCCTGGGGGGCTCCCAGTCAAGTACAGCCTGAATTTTAGCAGGGTCCATTTCAACCTTCCCCCCAGAGATGCGGTATCCCAAAAAGTCAATGCATGTCTTGTGGAATTCACATTTTGACAGCTTAGCAAACAAGTGGTGTTCATAAAGTCGCTTAAGGACCTGGCGCACCAATTTAATATGCGACTGGAGGTCCTGAGAGTACAGCAACACATCATCAAGGTAAAGGACCACTCCTTTGAATAGAAACTCATGTAGGACCTCATTGATTAGGTTCATGAAGACCCCCGGAGCCCCTTGAAGGCCGAAGGGCATAACGAGGTACTCAAACTGCCCCAAAGGGGTATTAAATGCAGTCTTACTTTCATCCCCCTCCCGGATGCGCACACGGAAATATGCATCCCGGAGGTCAAGTTTCGAGAAGATCTTGCCCTTGGTGGCCTCAGCTACCAAGTCCTTAATTAATGGGAGGGGGTAAGCATTGGACAAAGAAACAGCGTTCAAACCCCTATAGTCAGTGCACAACCTAAGCCCCCCGTCCTTCTTCTTTCGGAAAAGTACAGGCGCGGCGAAAGGGGAGGAAGCCGGGCGAATGAAACCTCGGGCTAGGTTTTTATCAATAAAGTTCCGCAGTTCGACTTTTTCAGCCGGCCCCATCGCATAAATTTTACCTTTGGGTAATTTACAGTCAGGCAAAAGTTCAATAGCACAGTCAGTCGAGCGATGAGGGGGCAATTCGTTAGCTTCCTCTTCGCCAAACACCTTTGCCAAGTCTCTATACTCTCGAGGCAAAGAAGCTAACTCTTCCGGTTGCAAAGTGCCGCAGGGGAACTGTGTGGTCGGCTGGTCCCCCCACGAATCCACCCAGCAGTGATCCACACACTTAGCCGACACAAATTTGACAACCCCTTCTTCCCACAAGATGTAAGGGTCATGGGTAAACAACCAGGGACTCCCCAGTACTAAGTCGAACTGCGATTTAGGGGTGACAATGAAGGACCTGGATTCCCAATGATCTCCCGCCCCCAACCGCAAAGCCATAGTCTCGTGCGTACAAGGTTCCATGGGTGCCCCATCCATCTGAGTAAAAATGATGGGGGACTTCAAGGGGACTATCCCCGCTTCCAGTGCAACTAACACTCTAGGGCTGATGAGATCCCTCCCACACCCAGAATCAATCAACGCTCTTACCCTAACGTGGGTTCCTAGGAGCGGATTCATTAAGGAGACAGTCACGAAAAATAGGGAAGGGGTTTCTCTCACCACCTTGGGCGCAGCATTAGAATGGCCTTGTCGTTTTGCGCCTCTCACAACAGGCCGTTGTCGTTTTCCGCCGTTTCAGCCACCAGCTCTTCTTCGGACTCGGCGGCAGCCGGTTCATTTTCCCCCGAACCTTGGGCTGCCTGCAGAGCTTTGGAGAAACGCGGTTTAGCCATCCCCTTCTTCCCCGACAGCGGTGTCTTCGGGCTTGGGGTAGGCGGCTTGTCTTTGACTTGACGGCTGCCACAATCCACAGCGAAATGCCCCTTCTCCCCGCACTTGAGACAGAGCCCCATCTTCATCCGTAGTTCCCTTGCCGATTCCGACAGGCGTTGAGTCTTGGGTTTAGAGGCACCGACAGCGGCGGGTCTGTTGGTCGTAGCAGCCAGGTCGAGTTTGATGGTGGTGAGCCGGTCTTCTGCATTTTCAGCTTCTTGGGTCCAGGCCATCAGGGAGACAGGGTTGACAGTTTTCAGAACCGTTTCTCGGATTTCTGCGTTGAGACCCAAGCGATACATCTCAGCCAATATATGATCAGGGTAGTCTCGGAGCTTAGCTGCTTGCTTGTGGAATTCCAGAGTGTACTCGCGAACCGACTTCTTGTTCTGGCGGTAGGTCCGGAGGAACGCTTTAGCTCTTTGACTCGCGTTGACATCTTCGAATCTCGCCCTCAGCGCCCACATGAATGCTCGCAAATTCAAAAGTTCCGGACCGCGGTCGTTGTGCAGTCCAACATACCATGTGGCGGCGTCTCCTTTCAGTCTTGCCGAGATGACATCAATGAGACCAGCTTCATTTCGGAACAGGTGTCGACTCTCTTCTACGAATTTATGCACCCTCACCGTGAAGAAAGCGAGTTCATCCGGGTTGCCGTCGAAGGTAGCCTCCAGCAGATCCTTGGGTCTGGGTCGTGGAGGCCTCACCAACGGGCCCAGCTGCCCCGGAGCTCCCCTGGGAGGGAAACCCGGTACAACCGGTGGCCCTGCTGGCATTGGCCTCAGCGGCGGCGGCAGACCCGGCACTGGCGGACCCCCCGGCATCGGCGGTTGGGCAGGCACTTGCGGAGGCGGTCTCACCGGCTGCTGGACAGGGACCTGCTGCGCGGGGACTCCCGGTGCTTGTAGCGGCTGGGCAGGCATCGGCGGCGCGGGAAATCCCGGTGCAGGAGCAACTTGTAACTGCGCGGCGTGTGCGTCCAGGAAATTGGCCATTCTAACGTCCAACATTCCCGGCAGGCCTTCCATCACATCCTGGAATGCCCGCATTAAGTCTCTCACCGAGTCTTCCAGTTCTGCTAGACGTTCCCCGGTAGTTTCCTCCGGGATGGGGTCCCGAGGGCGGTAGTCCGGGGGTGGGTCATAGTCCTCTTCCGTTTGGAAGGCTCCGGTGCCCTCTTCATCTTCTGCGTGACCACGCGGTCCCGACGGCTCGAACATCCACTCCTCGAGGTCCTGCTTGGGGCTCCCCTTCTCCGAGGTAGACCCAGGTTCCGGGAACAATCCCTTGTCAAACAGACTCTCACGTAATCCGCTCCCCCGACGGGAGTACACCTCACGGGTGCCTTGGGTGTTGTACATAGTCCAATCATCCTGCTGGTGAGTCTTCCGCGGACCCCATTGCGAAGGGGTCGGAGGCGGCCAAGACAGATGTGCAGGCAGGCGGGGAATCGTTCCCCCCACGGCACCCTCCATCGAGGCTGCAGTCGTGAACACCAAAGACGCGGAGGTTTGTGGGACCGATCCCGAGTCCCCCTCCGTGTTAGGTAGATTTCCCTCAATTCCGCTCATGATCTTGTCAGATTCGGAACGATAGGAAAAGGGAGTTCTAACAATATGTTGGATCCCCAAGCATCGAGAATAAATCCACGTTTTAAAGAAAAGCAAAATTTATTTCAAAGCGTTGAAGACATACTCAAACACGTTCTTTGTTAGAACTGGGGATACACAGTTAGGTCAAGCATTATAATAAAGGAACTTCAAACAGATACAGAGCCAATGAATATCTTTCCCGCTGGCGGGCTAAGGAAACGGTTGCGCGCCCAGTGCATGAGAACCAGGCAGAACATCAGACAAAACACAGGTGCAGTAGTCCTGGGAAAATCAATAGGCAAGCATTACAGCATCTTCTCCCCCACACAACCTCCAGCAGTTATCTTTTGCATTCCAAAGCAGGAACAGGATGATAGAAGCCAAGCCGGGTGTAACAGGGAAAGGATATGTACACAGAGGTCACAGAAAACAGAATGGCAGCTTGCTGACACTTGGCTTGTGTTTCCTGTCCCCAGCAGTTTTAGTCTGCTGTCCATGGTCCTGGCCTCAACCCCAGTGAGGTGGTAACTCTGGCTCCTTCCTGTCACATGGCTCTGATGGTACCTAACTCCGTTATGTGATTGTAGCTCAGCGGATCTGGAAAAGTTCTATCAGAGTGGCTTACCATCTTGACTGGCCTACGTCTGCCTAATGAGCTTCGTGGCTGAGTATGAATTTGAACCCAAGTCTCCTTGGCCAGAGCCAAAGGTGACCGGCTAACTTCTTACATGAAAAAGAAAGGTAGATCTTTTCCACAAGAAACCTATTAGAATAGATATCTGCTTCATATGAAAGGACATTATACCATAGATATACCTCTATTTTATTAGTTTCTGAATTCAGAAGAAGATGCGAACAACCAATTACTACAATCAGATCTTTAAGTGTTGTGTTCTTCCTGTATTCTATTTGATTTCAAGCCTTATTGTGCTCCCTAAAAGTAAACCACATGGCAATGTTGTAGGCTGATGTTTGCTCAGCATTTTAAAGGTGAAAAGTGGCTTTAATACATCAGGAAATTTTGCCATAAACCAGCTATCAATAACTTGCTGGAAGAGCATTAAGGGAGAGGTCTGGGCCTGTAAGACAATGCCTTGTTGGTGGTCGCATCCTGTCTTTGGAATGCCCTCCCCACTGCTGCACATTTGGCACCTAGTCTTTTTTACTTTCTACCTCCAGGCAAAGACAGAATGTTCATCCAGGATTTTGGCTAGTTTATATGCTTTGCCCACTGCATCCATTTTTGATGCTGTTATAGGCTTCTTAAACATTTTAGTGCTGAAATTGTGGTATGCTACTTTAATACTTGGAAATTGTGGTATGCTACTTTAATACTTGGAAACAAGTCTGACTGATTTCTATGGGGCTTATTCCCAAGGAAAAACACAGTTGCTGACTGACAGTTTGCTCAGAAGCACTCACTAACATATCTTGGCAATAATCCTGTTTCCTTTCCAAGGTGACTCCTCCAAGAGGCGAGGTAAGGAATAGCAACTACTGCATCACAGGGGAAAGCTCAGAGCTTCTCTCTCTTTCTAAACACTGCCACCCAAGCATGTGCATGTGTATGGTGCGGGGGGGGGGGTTTAGAAAGGGGAGGACAATAAATATCTTTTCAAAAATGGCACCTGATTAATACAGGAGCAGCTCTGAAATTGTTTGAAAGATCTTTAATTGGTGTTTATTAACCAATTAAATTTTACAGTTCTCCTGGAACGTTCCTGTTAACATTGTGATTCAGAGTTTCTGTGATTTCTCCATAGTTAAAAACATCAGTCATGCCAAGGACCCAACAATTCTTTTTAGGAACATTTTTCTACACCAGTTTGCCAGAACTTTCAAGATGGCGACCGGGTGTGAAGCTCTGGTGCTGAGCTCCCCCGTGGTACTTTTAGTCCTTTAAGTTTAGTATTTTAGCTCTTCAACTCTAGTATTTTAGTAAATTGCAGCTGGTCCAGTGGATAGGGTAAGGGATAATTAACATAGCCCTGCATGAAGACTACAAAATAACAAACAATATCAAGCAACAGCCCCGGTGAGAACAGAAACGCCTATTCGGCGGGGGACGATAGAGAGAGGTTGGAGAGAGGTTGGAGAGGCTGTAGACCGGAGCCCATAGGCAGCTCAGCGTGGTGAGAGCAGGAGGAGGGCACTGAATTCTGGACGCCTGGGGGGATGCCGGGGAGCCGAGCAAGCGGAGCCGCATGTCATCGACCCGACACTGACCCTGACGCTGTGAGAGAGCGTGAGGGAGGGGAGCGCTTGGCTCAAGAGATAGCTGGCCTGGGCGTGTGGAGGGGACCGGGAGCCTTGGAGACGATGCCGGGCTCTACTGCCTGCGACCCGGAGAAACTGCTACAAGCTGCGGAGCTGCCAGCGACCCCGACACTGTGTGAGAGCGTGGGCGGGGAGCGCTTGGCTTGGGAGACAGCTGGCCCGGGTGTGCAGAGAGACGGGGAGCCTCGGAGACACCGGGCTCCAGTGCCTGCGACCTGCCTGCGACCTGGATGAGTTGCTACAAGTTGCGGAGCCGCCAGCGACCCCAGCATAGTGGGAGAGTGTTGGGGAGTGCTGAGACCCAGGAGACACCCGGCGTCGACGTGGGGAGGCGTGGAGCCTTGGAAAGGCCTGGGTTGTGCGGCCGTGACCTGGGAGAGCTTGCAACGCACTTGCAGAGGGGCGGAGCAGTGAGTGATACCGGTGCGGTGAGAGAGCTTTGGGGGGCGTTGGGCCCTGGAGGTGCCCGGCTCCGACCCCCGGCGGTTAGTCTGTCGACGCTAGTGGCGGGGATTAACAGAAGGGCTGTGCGAACTGAGGAGGGTGCCGAAGCAGCGGTGGGGGAAACTGCGGCTGTGAAGCTGGCGGTGAGAGAGCCAACGGGAACATCGCAGCCGGCTGTGAGAGAGCTGGCGGTGGGACGTCGCAGGTCTGGCCCGGTGGTGAGAGAGCCGGGAACAGGCCCCTACCTGGATGTAATAGACGTGGGCGGGAGATCTCATAGCCCAGGATCTGGTGGAATCCAGAAGAACATCGACGTGAGAGCCTGGTCAATCTGCTAGGCACCCAGGAACATGGCTATGTCAGA
>NW_015162008.1:139756-143053 GCF_001447785.1 Gekko japonicus | reverse complement strand
GGGTCCGGCCTACCTAAGGGACCGCCTCTCCCCGTATATTCCCCCGAGAGCACTGAGATCGGGGAACTTCCATCGTCTGGAGGTTCCAGGCCCCCGGGAAGCGAAGTTGACCCAAACCAGGACTAGGGTGTTTTCGGTGGCGGCTCCCACTTGGTGGAATGAGCTCCCGGAAGAAACTCGGGCCCTGCGGGACCTAGTGCAATTCCGCAGGGCCTGCAAGACGGAGCTCTTCCGCCAGGCCTTTGAGGGGGAGCCACCGCCGCCACTGTTCCATCAATGATATTCCAACGACCACCCCATGTAGGGGTGGATGTCGCTCAACAGGACTGGGGGAACACTCTCCCTGGTGCTCCTACTGTGAAGAACTTGGCCTGCCAGTGTGGGATGTCGTCTATCTTGGATTTTATGTAAATTATTTCAGCACCATATTTTATATTGGATATACTGTTTTAAATTGTTGTTGTTTGTATTTCTATTTTAATCTTGTAAGCCGCCCCGAGCTGAATATTGGATGGGGCGGGATATAAATCTCAATAAATAAATAAATAAATATATAAATGTTGGACAACATGAGAATTAAAACTCTTTTGAAACAAATTCTGATTTTTAAAAAAACCTTCTCTCTCTCTCTCATGTATTATTCTGCAAGCTTTTAAAGGATGTTGATTTTAAGATCTTTACCCCCTGGCTTTATATCCACACAGTTCTATTTATATATGCTACTTTCCTGTAACCCTATCTGGATTGTTTTGCCTCTCTTATTTTCTAAGTGCTGCTGGATTATGATGACATTATTTTTAGACTATTGTTGATTTTGTAGCATGGATTTTATCATGTTTATAAAGTGCCTAGAGAGCCTTTTGGCTACAGGGTAGGGTATATAAATAAATAATAATAAATATTCTATTGAAGTAGATGTGATGATTACTCTGCCATATCCACTTATGCCACATGTTGCCTGTCTGGAGTTCAGGTGTACTCACATTCCCACAGAGTTATGGGGGATGCAATGTATCCAACTCCCAGAAATGGTCTCTCCCTGCAAGCAGTGACCTGCCTGGGGCCTGGGTCATATTTATTGTATGAAAACACTTTTTGTAGTCACCTCTCCTTGTAAAGAGAAGGTGCAATTTGTAGAGGCAATGTGGCTCTCCTTGCTGGGTCAAAGTGTACCTAATGAATAAACTGCCTTATATATAATATTCATTGTAAGGGCAACAGCAACAGGGACAAACTGAATGCATTGTTGGGCACATCTGTGCTCTTCAAGCCAAAAGTCTCCCAGTACATGGCCCCACATAGTGTTCTGCATGGCAGTTTGGTGGAGTTTAGAACAAGTGACACCTTCCACAATGAAAGAATGAGTAACACTGTACACACACCTTGTCAGAGCAGTATTTCCTGCAATGTGAGAGACTCCCCCAGAGCTGTAACATAATCCACAGCTGACAAGCAACAGATTATGTGAACAACAGAGGTGGAAATGCCAAAGACTGCCACATATATACTTACCTGGTGGGGAGCTACCACATTACAACATGCCCATATAAATGTGGAGTAAGGGCTAGAATATATGTTACATTTGACATGGCAATCCCTCCTTTGACAATTGGTTCCTTCAATTTCACAAATTATGTGAACAACAGATGTAGAGATTAAAGTATGCTGGAGATTGCCACATATATACTTACCTGGTAGGGGAGACACCATGATTGACACATAATATTTTTGCCATGGTACTATTTGTGTACATTACAGCTAGACAACAAGAGGCCCATTGATGAAATCCATCTTGTAGAGGACCATCAGCTAGACCACCTGTTTCAATTATATCCATCTAGTGATATCCACCTAGTGACTGTTTCACCCTAGCCAACATAACTAGCTTCAAATGGAGAAGAAAAACTGGACAGCTTCAAGCAGGAATTAGATAAACATATGGAGCAGAGATCCTCCAGTGGTTATTAGCCATAAGGTATAGATAGGAACTCGGGGCAAGTGATGCTCTGTATTCTTGGTGCTTGGGGGGGGCACCTGGCCCCACTGATGGACCTCCTGATGGCACCTGGTATTTTTGGCCACTGTGTGACAGAGTATTGGACTGGATGGGCCATTGGCCTGATCCAACATTGGCTTCTCTTATGTTTTTAAATCTACTCAGTAGCTTACCAAAGGTAAGTGCCCCTGGATCTCTAGAGAGAGCTCCCACTCTGCATGAAATAAGATCTTGTCTCCTCCCCTGAATCCTCTAGCACATGGGAGGAGAGGGTCTGTCATATTGCCTGAGCTTTGGCTGTGGCCAGAAGCAACAGCAGAAATTTACAGCAAAACATACATGCTCAGCAAACACCAGGACTTCCCTTCCATGGGAGAAGAGGGTGAATGAACTGAGTTCTTGTGATGTTATTCTGAGCTATAGAATAAGCAGAAACCACATGAGAAACTTCTGTTGACTTCTGCCTGCCCCCACAGCTCAATATCATATAAAGACCCTCTTCTCCTCTTCCTCTCGCTGGGTAGAGAAACAGTCAACACAGCAATCAAAAGTTATGCTAAAGCAAAATCTGTTGACACCTGCTTTTCTGATTATAACATCCAGAGTAGTAGACAGAATACAGGATTTGAACTAAGGAGACAGTAGCACCTTTAATCCACTTATGACACTCACAGGGAACCAACATCTCTCCACCTAATCAAGTTTCTGCAACAATTAAGTGGAAAACCACCCATTTGTGCCATCCTAAGCTACTAGGGAAAAACAGTAATGTGATAAATACAATAAAACTGGAACTATCTCCACCTAAAGTAGGGCCATCATCACATGGTTTACATCCACAGTCTTTCCCAAGGTAGCAAGGAAAATGGAATATAGGCCTGGTGGCTGCAATGTTTGTCCCGATCTATGTGATGGACCTTCCTAAATGCTGTAACAGGGAAGGAATCAGGGAGACTGTGGTTGTCACCAGTCAGGGGTGTCCTGCGAAAAAGTCAACTGAGGTCTTGCTGCTTCCCTGTCCCGTGGCTGAAGACAGTCCTTTTAAACCAGCAATTCGGAGGGGGGGGGGACAAAAGGAATGCCTTCTCTCAGGCCTAATCCACTCCACTCCAAAAGGTCTGTGAACGCCCCCGCACCAACCTGGTGAGTCCCTCGTTATTATTTCGACCCCGCCTCCCTTAGTCTCCCCTGGCCAGGCGGCTCATCCCAGTAAACGGAGAGTGGCTGAATGCCAACGCTAACTGCTGATGCAAGGCGGCTCCCTAAAGCGCTTCGCAAACTTGCTTAAGCCACGGCGGCGT
>NW_015162008.1:129768-139552 GCF_001447785.1 Gekko japonicus | reverse complement strand
CCCCCATCGGGAAAGCCGCGGGCTGCCAGGCTCTCCGGGCGCGGCAGGGAGAGGGATTCCGCGCCTCGTACCTTGCTGAACACTTCCAGGTCCTCATCATTGTCAAACTCCAGGAGCTCCGGGGAAGAGGGGAGGATCGCCGGCCCGGCTGAGTCCTGGGCCCCCGCGGGGGTCTCCACGACGGCAGGGGCTGCTGCAGCCTCATCGCCGCCCGGGGGGAGGGGGGAAGAGCCGGAGGAGGAGGAGGTCGGCGGCGGCGCCGGCCGCGACCCAGGGCACTCAGCCTCCATCCCTCCCTCCCTCCCTTGTGAGCGCTCCCTGGCGAGGAGGCGGGCGAGGCAGGCCCCTCTTGGCGCGGCAATTGGCCGCCACAGCTCTGGGCCGCGCTTCTCCTGCCCTCCCACCGCGTGCCCCGGGAAGAGCGAAGGACGGGCGGAGAAAACTGGCTGGGGAGAGCCCCGGTGAGCGCGGCCAGCTTTTGGAACGAAGGGCTAGGGGAGCCACTGCCAGCAATCCGCCCCTTGACCTGTTTTTACGCACGCGCGCCCAGAATATGAAGAGGAAGACTGCGCAGAACGTGGCATGGGACGCATGTCTCCATCGAGATCTTTTCCTAAAGGCGTCCCTCCTCCCACACTGCGTTTGCGGCCACCCTTACAACTGCCTCCTTTCCCGCTCGCCACAAAGTTCACGTTGCTTTTATAGGCAGGGCTTCGACAAGTGGTCTTTCTAGCATGATGGTGCAATGGCACTTTGGCGGCAGCGACTCATTGGAAATAATGGGAGACGGGAATGCCAATTGACTTGCATGGGCTCCATAGGAAAACATTAGGATACAAGTAGAGTTGCAATAAAAATGCGGAATGGATTTTCCATTAGGCTCTCTGGGCCCAAATACACTACTCAGAGGATGGAATAAGAGACTACGGAGTGGAATGACAGCCCCAGGTTGGAGCAGGAGTGTTCAGGAATGGGAATGACAGGCCACGGAGTGTAATGACAGCCCCAGGGTGGAGCAGGAGTGTTCAGGAATGGGAATGACAGGCCACGGAGTGTAATGACAGCCCCAGGGTGGAGCAGGAGTGTTCAGGAATGGGAATGACAGGCCACGGAGTGTAATGACAGCCCCAGGGTGGAGCAGCAGTGTTCAGGGACTGGGATGATAGGCCACGGAGTGGAATGACAGCCCCAGGTTGGAGCAGGAGTGTTCAGGAATGGGAATGACAGGCCAGGGAGTGAAATGACAGCCCCAGGGTGGAGCAGGAGTGTTCAGGGACTGGGATGACAGGCCACGGAGTGGAATGACAGGCCTAGGGTGCAGCAGGAGTGTTCTGGAACTGGGATGACAGGGCCAAGAGTGGTATGACAGCCCCTGGGTGGAGGAGTGTTCTGGAACTGGGATGAGTTTTGATTGGAACTTAAGTGTCAAAGTGTGTTAGCATTTTATGGCTCCTCTTCCCGTCTTTCTTTGGAGTTCTCAAGAAGAAGAAAGTAGAGCAGCCATTATCTCTCTTCTAGTCTTGTCTTTTGTAGTGTAAGGATGTAGCCGTTTAGCTCTGTTGTTATTTTCATCCCAGTTACCCTTCCCTATGCTAGAATTTAGTAAAAACTTTCTATTTTAATCACACATGGACTCTGAGTCTGAATTATTTTACTCTGGCACTGCTAAGCTATTTTATCTCTGCTAAATACAATTTTTAAATATCTCACAAACTCCAACAATTCCCCACTCCTCCACTTGCACCTGCTGATGTGACCTTGGATCAGTCACAAGCTCTGGCACAGCTGTTCCCGAAAGAGCAGTTTGTGTCAGAGTTCTCTCAGCCCCACCCACCTCACAGGGTGTCTGTTGTGGGGAGGGGAAGGGAAAGGAGTTTGTAAGCCGCTCTGAGACTCCAAGTGAAGGGCGGGGTATAAATCCAATCTCTTCTTCTTCTGATGGGACCCAAAGCAGCTTACATCATTCTCCTTCATTTTATCTTCACAACAACCCTGAGAGTGTGAGTGGCCCAAGGTCACCCAGCAAGCTTTCATGGATTTGAACCTGGGTGTCCCGGATCCTAGTCCAAGAGGCTACATTGTACTGTCATGATAAGCAAAAATGCCATTTGCTGCTATGCAGAGCAAAGAAATGCAGAGCTACAAGGATTTTTTTTTAAAAAAAGCTTAATGTAAGGAACAAGATAGTTTGCACCAAAACTTATTGGATAATTAAATCAAGCAAAGATTATTGGATAATATGTTCAGTTCTAGTAAGCAGTGTGGTGGAAGGAGAGTACCCAAAGAAGTGACTGTATTAAAATGCTGCTGCCTCAGACTCCTTGCTATGTAATTTATTTTCATTTTCATGACTCTTTAGTTGGAAGATCAGTCTTCTGGCCAGTAGTAACAGAGAGATGTATGGCCCTCACATAAAATGCTTGCGTGCATAGCCATGTTTCCAAGTGATTGGCTGTGAACTGAATTGCACAGCTTTGCATTTTTGGAGTGCCAGTAGCAGCGTTCTTAAATCCTCGCTGCATAGCTCAGGCCCCTGGTTTATGCTGTCTGCAGCATCTCTGAATAAACAACAAATCCAGCTGTAGAAAGGCTGAGATCCCACAGTCAGGAAGATGGCTGACTTGAGAACATTCACATCTCTTTTGGAATGCTGTGTGCTCATCTTAAATATATGCTGCAAACTACACCAGCCCATCCTTCAACATCATAGCTTTCGATGTTGCACTTGGTCCTAAGTAGGAGAGCGGCATCACAAGGAATCAGGTATGTCACACAATGCTGATTTCCTGTTGAGTGGCTTAATTGCAGGTACAAAGGATTGAACCTGAGGTCTAGCCTGTCAGTGGTACTGAGGCTACGGCATTACTGAATTATGATTTGTTAAGAGGTTTGACAGGTTCTCCCTGCATAGTTGAACAAAGGTTTCGGATTTATTAGTGTACTTATTTATTTATTTACAACATTTATATCCCCCCTCTCTGCACACTCAGAGCCACCAAGGCTGCTAACTATTAAAACAAGCATGATAAAAACACATCATGATAAAAAACCAATTAAAAGAAGAGGCAAAAATACATATGTAAACCACAAGACAGAAAGTTAAAACGTGGGGGGGGGGGGCAGATGAAACCCCCTGCAAAGGGAGTCCCATAGCTTTGGCACCCGGGCTGAGAAGGCTGTCTCTTGGGGCATCTAGCTTCAGAAAGCAGGGCCTCAGGAGATGACTGCAGTGGTTAAGTGGGTTCATACAGGAGTAGGCAGACCTTATTTATGATGGTCCCAAGCTGCAAAGGACTTTAAAAGGCAACACTGGAGCCAGTGTAGTGTAGTGGTTAGTGGGACAGACTAGGATTTGAGAGATCAGGTTCAAATCCCCACTCTGCCATGGAAGTTTGCTGGGTGACCTTGGGCCAGTCACACATTCTCAGCCTAACCTACCTCACAGGGTTGTGGTGAGGATAATGTGGAGGAGAGGCAAATGATGTAAGCTGCTTTGGGTTCCCATTGGGGAGAAAGGCAGGGCATAAATGGAATAAATAAATACCAGGACCTTAAACTGGGCTATGACATGGTCTTATAACCCATTCCAGTCAGTATCCTAGGTGTAGTGGAAAGGGTCCTATAACCCATTCCAGTCAGTATCCTACACCAGTTGAAGTTTCCAAACACTTTTCAAGGGCAGCCCCATGGAAAATGCAGTGCAGTAATCTAATCAAGATGTTATGAGGGCATGTACCACAGTGCCCAAATCTTCCCTGCCCAAAAAAGGTCACCTGCAGATCATGGGTTAGTGTTTCTGCCCACCAGTATCACCACTTGGGATCAAGCTTCAGTTTATTAGCCCTCATTCACCCCAATATGACCTCCAGGTTCATGGTTCCTACTGCCTCCCTGTAATAAGCTGGAAGAAAGAGATAGAACTGAGTGTCATCCACATACTGGTGATAACCAATGTTCCCTCTAAGCTGTGGAGTCTTGTGAGCAAAAATTCTACTTTGTTGAGCTACCAGCAGTAAAGTTGTGAGCAAGCGATTTGGCTACTGTGGCCCTGTCCACACGAGAGGATTAGGGCCGGGAGAGGGACGGAACAGGGGCGGAGCAAATGGGCACGATCCCACCGCAACATCTGGGAAGCGTACCGTGTCCGTCCCCGATCCGGCCCTTCCAGCGATGATCCGCACCAAAAAAGAACCACCTACTGAGGTGGTTCTTTTCGAACGGCCGCAGCAACGCTGGCCGTGGGATCGTCAACGCATTCTTTCGCCGGCGCATTCCCGGCTCCTTGCCGAACTGCGCATGCTCCGACATGTGCAGTTCAGCAGACTCCCATGCCTTTCTCCCCGTCTCCCCGGCATCTGATCGTGCCGGGGAGCAAATGCACAGCAGCTCAGGAGATCTGTATGATCCCGCCGCTGCGTGCCTATTTAGGTGCGGCTTTTTAAAAGCCGCACTTTGGCCGTCCCTTCTTCCCTCGTGTGGCAGGGGCCTTAGTAAATTAGTTTGCTCTGGAGCCATCCTTCCTGAGCGAAGGCGGACATCTGTGGGCTGGAGGCTAAAAAACTATGAGCTAGCTCACCCTAACTCAGCTTACAGAGAACACTGGTGACAACCCAGTCCAAATCTCTGAATGACCTTACCCAGCAGCTTCATACAGATGTTAAAGAGCATGGAACCTTGTGGGACTCCATAGGCCAAAGGCCAAGGTGATAATTAGGTGATAATTGTGTGGGATTTCCCATCCATTACAATCAGTAACTAGTTTAGCAAAACTAGTGAATGGTATCTGTATCTTCTTGGTCAGATGAAATTTGTCATGGCTCCTTAATCCTGCTGTTTATTTATTTTTTGTACCTGTTATAGTACCCTGAAGAAGTGAACTCTAGTCAACAAATGCTTATGCTGGTGTAAAAACATATTAGTCTTTAAAATGCCATTTTGCTTTACCAGACTCACAGCTACCCTTCTGGAATTATTAGCATGGCTTAAGGACTTCTGTATCAAAGAAAACAATTTTAGGTCAGTGCTATATTTTATCCATAACAATAAATTACTTCAATTACATAGTATCATTTAACACAAGAAAATACATCTATGTTCTCATTAATTTGGATTAGTATCTACAGGAATGATTTTGCTACCGTTGCATAAACCACAACAGAAAGCCAAAGCAAGCAGTAAAAACTAAGGAACTTCAGACGAAACCCGACATTCCTTACTAAAGCAAAAGAAGAACACTTTCCCCAACAATTTCACATTCACTTGTTTCTGGCAATTTATACTAAGTAGAAAATATTGGTGGACATTTAACCTGTCAGTTCTCGTTTCAGTCACTTTTAACCCACTAACCCAGCTTCACGCTTTAAAGGTGTCAGCTGTTTTCTAGCAGCACTTTTTTCCTCCCAGCAAATGGACTATATTCAGCCAGCCATTCTTTCCAGAATACTTTGGGGGGGGGGGAGGAATCCTGTGCTTCATGCAGAACTAAACTGTGGGCCTTTCCATACAGTCAATTTATGCTTCCTGCAGGTTTTGTGCGTGGAGGTATTTTGGTACAGTATTTTATGTGCAGGAATCCCAAGATTAAGGCCATCACATATAAACTGTTAATTCCCTATTACAATACCAGATACACCACTTGGAAAAAACACAGTAGAACACTAAAGGCCAGTTCACATTACAGCCTGTGAATAAATAGCCAAGCGCAGAAGCCTCCAGGTGACCATAGTAGTTACCAGTCCTGACAGCTGCTACAGCCACCAGCTGAGAACTGTGGTCTCCTCCTCCTTCAGCACTGCTGTCCACTCACTTATCTTCTCACCCTCTGTCAGCACCTGGCCTCATCAGGAAGGAAGAAGAAAGTTACAGAAACTGTTCCCTCTCTGCTGCTGTAAAAGAATCCAGGCACTGCCAGAGGGTGATGAAATAGGAACTTGCTCTGAGAAAGTGTTAGAAGAAGGCTTTCTTCTGGTGCCTGTAGCAGCTGTCAGAACACGTAGCTACTGGAGTCATCCAGAAAATGTTGGGGAGAAAATTGAAGTGAGGTTTATATTATTTTGGTTAGTCTCTTTTGTTTGCATCATGGCATTTCCCTCAGGAGTATGTAGGGGCAATGAGACATTTTACCTGAAAATTCCAACAAAGATGACTGTTATTTGATTGTATATCTAACTACGGCGGCCAGAATTCTTTACGCAAAATATTGGAAATCAACGGAGATATCAACAAAGTGAGAATTTATAAACAAAGTTTTGGAGGCAGCGGAATTGGATAAATTGACTTTATTGATAAAAGGTTTAACAGACTCTACATTCCAGAATACTTGGACACGGTTTTATAATTGGTATGATAATCACATGTAGGCAAGTTTATAATGGGCAGACTATTTGTTTATTAGAAAGTAGATACTCGATTGAGGTAGAGTTGAAGGGTTACTTCATAGAATATACAAGAATAGAGATTAAGGAGGATCAGGTATTAATGTTTGTTTAAAAGAATAATAATCCCCATACATGTGTGTATGTATGTATGTTTATATGTTTATTTTGTGTCTGTTTGTGTAAAATACATAAAAATGTCAATAAAAGTCTGCCTTTCAGGGCAGTCTTTAAAAAAGAAAAAAAAAGAGTATGTGGGGGCAATGAGGGAAGGGCAGGGCTAGGAAATGGAATGCCTAGTTTTTAGTTAGCTTAGTATCTGTGTGAGAGAATGTGTACCTCTCAGTATGTGCATAATGCCTTTTATTCCAGAATGAATAACTGCTGTCAAGCTCCCATCCTTACCTCCCCTAAAATCTGGAATTAGGGCTAAAGAAGGTCACTTCCGGTGTAACTGGAAGTGATGTCAGCATGTCACTGGTGATGCTCTAGCATTCAGTCAAAACTCACCAGCAATGTGCTGGCATCACTTCTAGTTGTGCTGGTTATGATCTCAGCATATTGCTGGCAATGTCCTTATACCACCAGCAAGCCTCCCTCCACAGCAGTGAGTCTCCTGCCAGTTCCCAGCCTTGTATGGGCAACCCTACAAAAGCCCCACCACCTCATGTTTTAGGATTCATTCACACAATGGCTTGTTGGAATTTCCAGCTGGGCAGTTCACACATTTCTGAAGCTTCTAAACATATCTGCATATGGTAGCTGCTGCACATGTCAATTGGAGATGGGAGGCAATAATATGATGCTAAAACATGAACTACCTTTTGTACTTAAAGGTAATGGTTCCCTTGCTCGAAAGCCAGTCGAATCCAACTCTAGGGTTACGGTGCTCATCTCCGTTTCAAAGCCGAAGAGCCAGCGCTGTCTGAAGACGTTTCCGTGGTCATGTGGCCGGCACGACTAAACACCAAGGTGCACGGAACGCTGTTACCTTCCCACTGAAGTGGTACCTATTTATCTACTTGCAATGTCTTGCTTTCGAACTGCTAGGTTGGCAGGAGCTGGAACTAGAGACGAGAGCTCACTCCGTCATGCGGCACCCGGGTCTCGAACTGCTGAACGACTGACCTTCCACAGCCTGCAGTTCAGCGTCTTAACCACCGCAGCCAAGCTATGTATAATTTTATAAATTTGTGTTATGTAACACCATAGTAATCTTTTCTCTAAATGAAAAACTCCCAAACTCCTTGGCCTTTGCTTGTATAGAAGGTGCTGCAACCTCTTGATCATTTTGAGTGCCCCTTTCTACCCCCTCTCCAGCACTAAAATAATATTCTTCTTGAGATATGGCAACCAGAAATGTACACAATATTCCAAAGGCAATTATAGATCTGCACGGGGGCATTCCAATGCTGTTTTAAGTCACTTTTCTAATAATCCCTAGCACAGAATTTCTGAAATAAAAATGATGGAATAACTATTTTAATGAGCTTACAAAAAATGTACTAAATAAATGACTGGAGGGATGGATGGGAGAAAAAAAAACATAACATGAAATAATGGGCCAGGTAATTCATAGTTACATTTGAAGTCCTTGAGCTATTGTGCAAAATGGTGACATTACATAACAGCATTAAATCTGTCTAGCAAAGGCTGAGAACAGCACTTTGCAAGAGGAAAGGAAAGAACTACTTCTGTGCAGATGGCAAGAGAAGCCATAACAAAAACTGCCCCTGACCCTGCAGAACATTTCAATGGAATGCCACAGCAGTGCGGGGCGGGGGGGAGGATGAAAGTTATGTTCTATGCACTTTTTCTGCATTAGGAAGAAACTTAGAACTTCTTTTCCATTCATCAGCCACAGCACCCATCATCATACACACTGAAGTGTCTTCATCTCATAACATTTTAACACCTTCATAGCTTTGTATTGTGTTGGTTCCAATAAAGTCTCTTCTAAGAGTTCATTTTCTTCCAGTTCCAAGCCCCCAGGTATTCAGTACAGAGAAATCAGATGTTATTTCCCCCCCCCCTCCTTAGGACTGCTAAGTGTATGGACTTTACCCTCAGTCCCAAAGAGAGTTAAGCATATTTAAAGTTCACTGAAATACAATCTTAGCCACACTTAACTCTGTATTGGATTCTCAGTTTTCCTACTGGTTACTTAAAGAGACTCTGTGATTCACTGCAGTTTGAAACATGCTTTTTGAAGGTTCTGATCCACCCTCCAGCTGATTTATGAAGAGTTATTATTGTTTACAAATGATGTTTATTTAAAGATCAAAAGTCTGTAAATTTCATCTAATGGGTTTAGTTGAAACCAAGTGACCTACAGCACCTCTTCAAAAACAGTACTGTTTATTTATTTATTTTGTGTTATTACTGAAATATTTATATCCTGTCTTTCCCTGAGCACAAGGATGCTTCCAATAATTAAAACTGCAGAACCCACAAAGGAATTCTAGAATAATTAAAATGCAGCAGAAATTATATATATATAATTTCTGCTGCAAATAATCAAGCCTTGAATTACTAGAAAGGATGTACTTTGACAAAGTTCCTTGATGATTGACTATACTATCTATCACAGAACTTGCTTTAATTTCTCCCTTTTAACTTTACCATTTGGTGCCTTAGTTTTAATCAAGTGCCATAAAAAGTTAGCCTAAGCAAGCTGCTGGAATGCTTTTCTACTGAAGCTTCATGTTAAGAGGCAGTCTGTTAAAGAAGACAAGTTGGGGCAAGCCATGATTCTGACTGATCGAGATTTAGATCAAAATGAAGAGGTTGTATTCTATGATGAGGGTGTGATTTGTTTTAGAAATTGCACTCATCTCCAAAACCAGTCCCAGGAGTTCTGCTGCCAAAAATAAATAATGTGGTACTACAAAGATCAAAAAGGGGATTTTCATTTCATAAGGCTGCATTTCATAAGGCTGCAACCTAATTCAGATTTACCAGGAATACTGGCAGCAATCCTAAACAGGTCTAGTTGTTATTCAATGGGCTTTAATCCCAGGAAAGTGTTCTTAGGATGCAGGCTAAACAGAGCAACACCCTTCTAAGGCCTGGATTTAGAAGGGTGTAACTCTGAGAAAACATGGACAGGATTGGACAGGACTTTTGTTCATTTGGTGACACTGGAAGTTGCTTTATTTTTGCTTTGTAGTGTTATATTATTGAATTCTACATTGTCGTGCTTTGCACTAATGAATAGTTCTTATATAAAATTTCCAGTATTCAAAGTCCTTTTAATACATTATCTTATTGTAATCCATATAAAAGCAATGTAAATTAAACTTACACACACACAAGCACTCAATAACAATTAGTAATAAACGTGTGATGGGGGATACTCCTCTGACATAATTCCAGATAGAAGAAATGCAATCTGTCCATATCATAATCTT
>NW_015162008.1:38885-129627 GCF_001447785.1 Gekko japonicus | reverse complement strand
TCCCTACTTCCTCCATGGTTGGACCTATGAGAGATGCTCTACCTTCAAGATCTTGATCTAGGAGGGAGATGCTCTTTATGCACACCAGCAAACACACTGCACAATTCCTATTTTCCTACACTTCCCGCATCTTCCTTCATCTTCAATCAGCTTTTGAATCTGGGCGATGGGGGGGGGGGCACTTTGGAGATTCAGCATGGCAGCTAGCTCAAGAAAAAAACCTGCCAAACAAACCAAGATGTAATGTGATATGATACAACCAGAGCCTTGAATAGCATTGAATATATGCATTAATGTGACAGTCCCCCATCAGAAAAAGTTTGAGAACTACAGACTTTAGTGCATTCCATTTTTAACTTCACAGTTCTGCCACTCTTATCTGTGAAGGAAGACTGCACGTTTTTCTGCTCTACTGATCTCCTGTAGCCTAACAGACTAATGCATTTCTTGTATAGCATATCACTTAAGACAGCAAATGGATATCTCCCATATCCCATTTTTTCTGTCCTGCAGGTTTCTTGGCTACAGCATTTGATTTTTTGCTCTGCAGGAAGTCCTTTTTAAGTGGATTTAACAATATATGGCTGGTGAGAGGGGCACATTTGGGAAGCATTTTTGCCCCCTAAATTGGAGAAAACAGCATCAAATTCTACACCAGTGGCCTGTCTTGTTTTTATGTAATATTCATGTAGGTATTCCTTAAATGTAAAAACTGAGCAGAAATATGTTATCAGGGTAGCAAAGTGGGTAGAACTTGAGTTTCTGCATGCAATGTCTTTGAAACTGATTTTTCTGCTGTTCCTAATAGAATTTTATTCACTTTTCCTAATGGTTTGGGGTGATCTAAATATATGGAATGGACAAGGGGAAGTAGATTTCTAAAAGTTCATTTTTGTTGCTGTAGATGAATAAAATATTTTAAGATTTACTTTTTAATGGATTTCCTTTCATTCCATTTAGATTTATAATTAAAACATTGGCTTGGCCATTCTGAGAACTTTTATTAATTTCTGTTTATTCATTTCATACATTTATGGATCTCATCACAATTAAAAATACTCTCAAGATAGCATGTTATGTTTAAAAACAGTATTTAAGCTTACTAATACAGCAATAAGTGAATGTGCTATGGTTCCATGGTTGAGGGTCTGTGCTTTAGGGGCAGGAGCATTGATCTCAAGACCCATTGCAGAAAACGTGACCCAAATTTAAGGTTTATCTTATTTATTTTAAACACATGAGCCGCCTTTCTCCCTTGCAGAAATAAAAGTGGTTTACAATATAAACAACACATAAAAACATAATAAAACACAATGTACACAGCTATTATAAAACCCATATAACTGTGGATTGGGAAATTCCTAGAGATTTCAGATTGGAGCCTGGGGAGTACAGAATTTGGGGAGAGGAGGGAGCTAAGCAGGGATGTGATTCCATAGAGTACACGCTTTGAAGCTGCCATTTTCTCCAGGGAACTGATCTCTGTAGCCTGGATACCAGTTGTAATTCTGGGGAAACTCCAGGCCCCACCTGGAGGTTGGCAACAAAACCCAAATATCTGGCCACCCCTGTAGCTCTGAAGGAACCTTCAGGGTTGCTGACATGATGGATTTGGGAGAACACATTTTAAGAGCTCTGATCACTCTGGGGAGTAAATGGAATTGGCTTAGTTGTATGATTCATTGTTTTAGGGTGTTCAGGCTGGGTCTGGATTCCCTGTGGGTTGGAGGAATCTCTGTGGATAAAACTCTGGGAACCATAGATCAGAGTCACAGAACACACTTTTTGCAGGTGAAATGTGTTCAACTGTTTCAAGCAGAGGATCCCTCCAGTATCATGGGTAGGAGGGAGGCCCATTCTGAGTGGTCAGAACAAGCATCGTGGAAAAGCCCTTGGATTGTTCCCATTGGCTGAGAAGCCTCTATATTCTCTTTAGCATTGTTAGGAAGAGTGGAATTTCTTTTTTCCAAAATTCGTTTTTTAAAAGGTAAACATATAGCCATCGATTCCTCTTACTTTTTCACTCTTTCTCTTTAGTTTCTTTCTTTCTTTTTAATGGCCCCCATTAAAAAAGGGGATTTTTTATTTGCAATTACTAAAAACTACAATGAAATTAGGGAGGGAATCAACACACTATAGGAGAAAGAAAAGAAAACCCACTAAAAACCCAAGGGTTGGAGGTCACATACAGCTTGTGAAAATTTGCTTAACAATAGTAAAAAGCTTTCTTTAACATTGAGAGTGTTAAAGTGTTATACATCATCATAGCTTGTAAAAACATCCCAACAAATCTGACTATAGAAGAATCGCTATTTAACTTAGACACAAATTACAGAGAACAATGGCATCTCATTTAACCATTATTTCCCCCCCCCACCATTAAAAGCAAATTAACATTAAGTCTCCCTCAGTAGATATAACACAATCTCATTTTCTCTTCCATTGCTGTTTTCCTCTTTCTTCTTCCCTGTGGCACCATCTTGCTGTATCAGGAACTGGCCATCTCAAAACAAAGTTCCTTCTCCTTTTTCCAGGACTGTTCCGCTTAAATTCTTGCTTTCAGTCATAGGGGTCGTTCCAATTTGCTTTTCACTGCCTGACTTGAAAAGAGTCTCATCACCTTATTGCCCAGCAGACTTAATCAGTATATAACCATGGATCGCTTTAAGCCTCGCTTATGGTCTGCATACAGGCCCTTCGAACTGCAAATGCCCATTTGACTCTCCTCTTCTATCCTGGAAGCCCCTATGATCATTGGTTAGCCGCTTCTCCAATATTAACACAGTCCTTTTAAAAGCAACAGCTGACATGTAGCACAGTTCTTACATAGTACCTCTTTATACCAACAGGGGACAAAGGCTTAAGACACAGTTTGCAAGAGTTTATAATTATTTCTGGTCACATGGTTAACCAGCAGCTCTTCCTGGAGAAAGCTTGGATATCGCTTGTTGTTCTTACTACATTGTCCATCACCATTTTTAAGGATGTTTACTTTTACAAAGTTTGCCAAAGTCCCGAAAACTTGCTTCAACACTTAACTGCCTCCTGGAATATCTCCATATAGTCAATTGCCGCTTTTAAACATGCCCCCCCTACTTCTAGCTCCATAATGCTTATAAACAGTTCTTAGCAGAGGAGAGTTCCCTCGCTTTTCCCTGGGGGGCTTTCGCTTTGTTGTTTCGTTTCAACTTTACTCACTCTTCATATGTAAATCAAGTAGATCTTGCCGACAGATATGCTTATTTACCGCTCAACCTCCACTCGCTTGATGGGGTGTGCGTAGCTTAGTCCTTGCCGGAACACAGCAGAGAGACCGTCGAAGCAAAGGGATACCTCAATTTCCTGACAGCATGCCGGGAAAGAGGCAACCCTCAGTGCTCCATGACTGGAGGCCCTTTGCAAGGGTCCCCGGGGGTCGTGGACATTTGCACCCCCTCTCTAACTGCTGGTTTGCAAGCCGCCTCCCTGGGAGATCCCAGGAGACACAGCCACCATTAGCTCGCCGAAACCCCACCTCTCCTCTTTAGTTTCTTTTTGATCTCTTTGTAATTTTCTGTTAGCATCACATATGTGTAGAGTTTTGTGTGTGTGTGTGTGTATCCCAAACCTTACTATCCTCCTGTTAGAGCACCATTCTGTGTGTTGTGTAATATTTGGTTGAGGCATTTGGTTGAGGACAGTGATGGGACTCTGGCACTCTCAGGTCTCCCGCCCCCCTTCACCTGACCTCAGGAGACTATGGGAGGTTGCAATTTTTGTTGAAATTTCTTGCCACCTTGGAATAATCTGTTTTATCTATTGTCCGTGCTGTATTTTATTACTGGTTTTAATTTAATCTAGATTATTTATTGTTCTATTCTGATGTAACCTGCCCTGAGCCCTGCATGGAGGGAAGGCCAGCCTAAAAGTCCAAATAATAAATAAATGTGTGTGTGTGTGTTTGTGTATTACACACCACACAGGGTGGTGAACTAGTGGGAGGATAGTATGGTTTGGGAAAAGACACTGCCTGATTGGGAGCATCTGCAGAATGAAATTCTGAAATTTTGCCGAATTTCCCTTCCTGCCTCTCTGTTTGAATTTCACTTTTTTGGTGGTTTTTTTTAATATATATTTTTATTTTCAAACTATTGATCACATAAGATGAAATAATAAAAAACCCAAAATAAACTAGAGCATCAGTAAACAATAACCTGAAGCAGCAATAAGAAAAGAAAATATTAGTTTATGGATCAGTACAATTCTAGAATGTTTTTGCGATCTTTTGCACTCATATCTCTTTTCATATACTCTAAAAAAGGAAGCCACCTTTCTATAAAAGTCGATTGATCGTCTGGAGTTTCTGCAGTCTTAATTTGGTCAGATATCTTGTCCATAATAAGGTATTCCCACAGTTTAATTAGCCAGTGTTTTATTGAAGGACAACTGTTTGTTTTCCATTGTTGTACAAATACTGCTTTGGCTGCTACCATCATAAATGCTACTAAGTCCTTTTCTTTTGAAACTTCTTTATCCTCCCATAGGTTAAGTAAAATTAGTTCATTTTCGATCAAAAAGCAATTGCTTTGAAACAGATTCCAGATACCTAATAAGAGGAAAAATAAATGGATTGTTTGATTTCAGGGAGAAACTGGGTAAGTTTTAGGGATAAAACGAAGAGCAGGGGAAAAGTGTATGCCATCCTGAGTCCCTCAGGGTGAGATATAAATGCAATAGGTGGATAGATTCCAGCACTGCAGGAAACAGCCATCCATGCTGAACTGGTGGGGAGAGACACAGCCATACTTAATTGGAGCATGTAGAAAATTAGCATGCCTTCACCCTGAAAGCCTTAGGCCACCTTACAGGTTGAATATCCAAGTTCCGTTTGTTTGATTGTGCTAGTTTATTTTATTAATTACTCTTTTTTAAAAATCTAACCCATGCTTTATGTTTCTCATTTCTTTCTTCTTCTTTTTTTTTTAAAAAAAGGCCCGGTGTTCCATCTATTATTTTTAAAATCCAGCTTTTTTTTTTTAAGGTTATGTTGGATTCTTTGTCTTGGGATTTGTATATAATAGCTGATGCATTCCAAGGGCACTTTAGCAATCTCTATGCAGAGAATTTCTGGATATTGTATTAATCTACCACAACAGAGCTTGCTGTGGGATTTATCTTGGTAGCTTTGCTTCAAACAGCTGTGCGGCCCAAGTTTCAAATCGACAGTCTTAAATCAACATTGTTTCCTAGTCTCTTCTCATCAATTTGTCATCTAGATAAGCCCCACTACCTCCGACTGCAATGTCCCATTATCCACAGTTCTGGCTGTTTCCTTCTTCAGACTTTCATCAACTCCCACTGAGGCGCTTTACCCCAAGACATATTCTGTCGCTCTCCTTGCCACTTTTTCACTTGGCAGCTTGGAGAGACATTCTCCGATAACTAATAATTCTAAAAATGGAGCAGATCATGTGACTTACTTCGTCCATGATGCAGTATTGGAGATCCAGGCATGTACAGAGATGTGAATACCGGGGGGCGGGGTGGGGGGGGGGAGACTTGACATTTTTCAGAATTTTTTTCCAAAGGAAAAATTGAAAATCTTAGGGAGCACTGGAAAAGCTCTAATAAAGTATTTTAGTTTTTTTTAATGAGTGAAATGCTTTTTAAATACAAGGTTTTATTCACTTAAAATATATATTATTAATATTTTTATGTAAGACGATCTACAATATTAGATAATGACAAGTGGAGACCCGCAACAAAATGTTGCGTACTGAGTTCATCTTGAACTCCGTTCTCTCTCTTCACCCCCAGGCTCTGTCTCCCTCCCTTTTCTCTCCCCCCCTTCTCTCTCCCCCCTTCTCTCTCTTCTCCCCCCCCCACGATGGTGAAAATGAGGATGGCGGCCAAGGTGGAAGCCACCCAAGGGGGCCGCTCCGAGGCCGGCGGGGAGCTGTCCAAGCGGCTCCAGTTGCCGCCTCGCATGCCGCCGGCCCCGACAAGCTGCTCACTTGGCCCGCATCCCAGCGGCCCCAGCCGGTGCTGGGCCTCACCGGCCATTTGCTCCCTTCCCCCACACGCAAGCCCGGTAGGTCACAGAGCATTCCCTGCACATGCGCAGGGGACGCTCTTGCACTTTCGGGGGGATTTAAACATCCCCCCGAGATTTTTTTCAGCTTTTTTTATTTTTGTGCACACGTGGGGACTGGCCCACGTGTGCACAAACCTCCCCCGGCCCCCCAGCTGCCCCCGGAGCGCTGATTTAGCGATCCGCACTCCGGGGGCAAGTTCGCTATTAGATATATAGATAATTCCTTCTGTTTGCTATAGACATATGTGATTAATTTTGTCCGCAGTATGTGTGTGATGATAATGTAGGGCTGAATCCCATCTAATTTTCCATCCAAAGAAAAGATCTTCCCTGCCTCCCCCCTTCAACTGCAGCCCACTCATCTCTATGAAATACTGCTCCTAAGTGAGAGGAGACCCTGAGGAACAACATGGGGGGATCTGCAGGAGGAATGGGAAATCAGCAGAAATGGGGATCCAGCCCATACTAATGAAGTGCTCAATGTTTTCTGAGGGACTCCTAACAGCATGTATATCTAACCTAAGAAACAATTGCCTTCTTCATCCAAAGAGTGATTAACACATGGAATTCATTGCCACAGGAGGTGGTGGTGGCTACAAGCATGGACAGCTTCAAGAGGGAATTGGATAAACATATGGAGCAGAGGTCCATCAGTGGCTATTAGACATAAGGTAAAGATAGGAACTCTCAGTCTGGGGCAAGTGATGTTCTGTATTCTTGGTGCATGGGGGGGGCAACAGTGGGAGGGCTTCTAATGTCCTGGCCCCACTGGTGAACCTCCTGATGCCACCTAGTATTTTTGGCCACTGGGTGACAGAGTTTTAGACTGGATGGACCATTAGCCCAATCCAACATTGGCTTCTCTTATGCTCTTATGCCTTTTTTCCGGAGAGGAGGAGAGAGAGATGACAAGGGAAGGGAAATCTAAGAGCCCTATAGTCAGGGACAGGTCTGTTAGAGCAGGAAGGGCACCAGTGGAGGCTGTATAAGTTGGAACAAAGAAGTTGGAGTCCTGTTGCCAAATTGAAGTTCCAGGTAGCAATTAATTAAAACTGACTGTGTCTGGACAGCTCTGGGAAGAAGGGCCTGGAATGCATGTATTCCTGCTACTTAACTGGTAACTATTAAAAGCCTTTAAAAACTCACCCCCTTGAAATGTTTCCAACACCTGAAGCATTATTTACTTCATTAAAGTTCTTGTTGCTATCAACTACATCAGTGTGATTGTTAGAACCTATAGGAGTTGTGACAGAAGTTGCTCAACCTGCTTGGCAACCAGCAGGAGACTTTGGGTATGTGTGTGATTGGGGGCTGCTGGTGATGGCATGATGTCACTCCTATCTAGAAATTGCCTGAAACTCTATGGTAAAACCCTAGATGTTCTGGTGATTCTTAGAGAGGGCTGATGTCACTTCAAGGTTTCCCCTGTCATGCCACAGGCCAGATGACTTGGAGTAGTGGTGGGAAATGGGAGCTGGGGGCAGGGGGAATGCCGACCCTAATCTAAAATGCCATCAGCACTTGCCTCAAATCATATCTACACAGGCAAACCACTAATTTGTATTGTTATTAATGAATATATAACTCCGCCGCTACCCTGTCCAAGTCTCCTGTCTGTGATTGTCCCTTTACTATTTTGACGTTTTCTTTTGCTTGCTACAACATATCTCCTATTCTAAACTTTTATTTCTATTTTTTCCCATCTCTCCAAAAAAGCAAAACCTTCTGTTCACTAAGGTAGGATAGGGTGTGATAGGGCCTAAGACTTTGTGATTGGCTCCTAGAGTCATGTGCTAGAACTAGGCCCTTCATTCACTTTCCCAGGGTGGAGAATTACCTGCCCTCAGCCCCAGTTTCCTATCCTGAGGAGAAAAAATGGACTCCAAATAGTAACACTCTGGGAACACCCCTAGGCATAGAAACTAGAGGATGCAGCCTCGAGCACCCTTCCCAAACTCTGCACTTTCCAGGCATATCCCCTAAAATATCTTCCAGCATTTGCTGAGGCAGTGCTGAGATCCAATCAGGTGATCCCAGACCAGAAAGGAAACAGTCTCCTAGGAAGCACTAATGTTAGATGCAGGCTGCAGCAGCGGGCTCTGTGGTAGACTTTGTAAGATGCTGGGCCTAATTGGGAGGGATTACAGTTTGAGTCCCATGCTTGTGCTTTATATCTGCCATTTCTCAGCATTCAGTCCTTTTTTTATATTGTTGCATGTGAACCTGAGGAGAGCACTGGTGTGAAAAACAGGAGTCAGTGGTTCAAATTCCACCAATGGGGAAGCTGCATGGTTTATCACAACGGCAGTGACCAGGAGACTGTGAATCCAGGGGAGTCTGTGCCTCCCTTCCGTTTGCTGAAGCAGCCCCATATAGATGATCCATCTGCACATCCAGTCAACATGTATAAAGAGGGTGCAGGGCAGGCACAAGCTCACTCACTCAGTCATCTTTTTCCAGATGAGTGCCAACTTGTGAGCTGGTGCCTATGTGTGGAGGAACTCTTTTTATGTTCGGTGTTCCTGATCACAGGGGTGGCAAATACAATACAAGCATGTCCTCCGCAGATAGATGCTGCGTTCACAAACTGGCAGTGGCCTGGTGGCAGGAGGCACAGCCAACATGCTAGGCTTGCCAACCGCCAGGTAGTGGTTAGAGATCTCCCAGAATTACAACTGGTCTCCAGACAATAGGGATCAGTTCCCCAGGAGAAAATGGCTACTTTGGATGACGGACCATATGCCATCATACCCTGCTGAGGTCCCTCCCCAAGCCCTGCCCTCCCCAGGTTCCACCCCAAAAATCTCCAGATACCAGACCTGGCAACCCTGTGCTCATACCTGCTCCCACTCTGTGGGAGCTTTACAACGGAATCTGTGCCGGTTGCAATTGTTGTACTTACCGGCGTTCAGACGGCGAACACCTGTCTTCCCTCCCTAACCATTGTAAAGCCCTTTAAACCGTTGCACTCTGCCACTAGGTCCCCAAGTGGTGGTATCCTGAGTGCAATGGTTGCATTCGCTCAACCCCGCCATCTGATCGCTCTCCACCGGTGTCTAGCCACTTCCGTTCGGAAGCCTGAGGCTTCCAATTTCCCCCGCCATTTTTTTTTAAACTAAGCGATGTGCGCTTGGGCAAAGCTTCGCCCTGAGCGTTTTTTTTTTTTTTTAAAAAGCCCTTAGTGTAGCATTTTGGAGGAGTCCGGGACTTCAGGGAGGCCAGTTTGGTCTTTAAACTTTAAAGGTAAGTCCTTACCTTTAAAGTTTAAATGTAATATGGGGTGTTTTGAGCATGCACAAAGATCGCCATTCTGTGAATGGCTGCCTGTGCGCATGCTCAAACTGAGTTTTAAAAAAAAAAGCCGACGCCCACAGCGTGTGAGCGGGCATACAGCGATGGGATCTGCAAAATGGAGGTGAGTGTGATCGTGTTTCAGCCGGCATAAACTGCACCGGTTCCAACCAGTACAGTTTATGCCGGCTGAAACACCGTGTGTGTGTTGAATGACCCTGTAGATGACTGTGCAGATGGGATAGGAGCTCTCACCTCAATTGGTCTTAGTAAAGACAGAGAGTGGCCCTAGACCCCTGCCTATCAAATCTCATTAAAACACACAAAAGAGAGAAAATCTACTTAATCCTCAAACCCTGAAGAACAGGCATCAATACTGAGGTCTAGAGTTTCTGTCAAAGATCATCTATAAGTCAAATGTGCAATTTTGTCCCCCAGCTTAAAAGAACCCAACTGTCCTATCAAAATTCAAGTCAAACCAGAAAATATATAATATTCTTCTGCATCCCTAGGTGATTTGTAGTATCAGCCAGAAATATGTATCTATGACAGCAGAATGAGGTACTGTTATAACTCCCTTAAACCTTTTAAAATAAAGAGCCCCAAATTGTTAGCCTTTTCATATAGGAAAGGTGCTCCAACTGCAAGATTATTTTGATCATTCTTTTTTCACATTTTCCAGCTTTATACTATCCTGTTGCTTAACAATTTGATTTTTTTAAATCACTGCACAATACAAACAAACAATTGTTGAAAATATACCTACATGACCCCATCTGTTTTTCACAAGTCAAAGGAAGAAAGGAGGGAAGGAAGGAAGGAGGGGAGGGAGGGGAGGAAGAGTGAAGATAAAGAGCAAATGGGCATAAAAACACAGAGAGAGAGAAAGATAGAGAGAGAGAGATTTACTAGGCTATCCTTTTTTTTTTTTTTTTGGAGATGCAGGGATGGCCAGAACAGAACACAGTATTCAAATGTGGCTGTGCCATAGATTTATAGAAAATCTGAACAAAGAAAATCAAATTTCCAATTTCTTTTCAGAAGTTCTCTTTGTTTTGGTGGTGTTTTTCATCTTCTCTTTTATTTTTAAACTGAAGACACTCTTGAAACATTATTGAAAATTGTATCAGCATTCTTTGTTTCTCATAACCAATGTGGAAAACCCTTCAGCAATTAAAAATAAACAAGAGAGAGCAAGCCAGATGCAGTGAAACAAACCCAAGGGTGTTTATAGCTGTGTTGAAATGCTTGCAAATACATTTTTCTCCTTTTTAAAAAAGATTTCCCCCCCACACACAATTTTTCCCTCTTCAGAAAAAAAACAGAAGATGCCGATTCCCTCAGCTTCCCCACTGCTGCTGCCCAAGGCTTTTTTGCTATGTTGCAGCTGTGATCTGATAAAATAAATGACACTTCTTGGGGCCCATGTCCTTAGTAACAGTTATAATAGAGATTATAATGTGCAATAATATTCAAATGAATATTAAAACACCACAAAGCAATAATAAAATCACAGCTGCGCCACTTTAGAATGCCATGGATTCTAGAGAAATAGAATTCAACCCTGTGCAGTTATGCCTGGATACCTGCATGGGATTGTAGCCAAGGTATCTGAGGGCTGTGCGGAATGGGAATTCTGCTTGAAGGAAGCAAACAAAATAAAAATAAAAAAGGGCTATAGGAGCCAAGACTGGGGAAACAAAGGAACACTGCTGAGGTTGTTGCTTATTACCCATCTCTTTTTAAGCTGAGATCCTACTTGGGGCCAAAGTAGCTATTAAACTAAATGTCTGGGCTGTTGTCCAAATAGCACCTGCCTATCTGGCCAGCCCTCCCCTCCTATGACCTCTGGTAGAACTCAGGCCGGTCTCGTAAGAGGACATTCCATGTTTCCCTTTGTCAGCCAGCCAATGATTTATTTATTTATTTATTCATGTCATTTATACCTCACCTTTCCTCCCAAACCAGCTTACATTGTTCTCATCTCCTCCTAGGGTTGCCAGGTCTAGGTTGGAAAATACCTGGAGACTTTGGGGGATGGATCCAGGAGAGGGTGGGGTTTGGGGAGAGGAGGAGCCTCAGCATGGTACAATGCCATAGAGTCCACCCTTCAAAGCAGCCATTTTCTCCAGGGGAGCTGATCTCTGTCAGCTGGAGATAGTTATAAAAGCGGGAGATCCCCAGGCCCCACCTGGAAGCTGGCAACCCTATCTCCTCCATTTTATCCTCACAACAACCTAGGGTTGCCATTTTCTCCAGAGGAACTGATCTCTGTGGACTGGAGACCAGTTGGAATTCTGGGAGGTCTTCATGCCCCACCTGGAGGTTGACAATCCCAGCTGTACATATGAGTGTTCCTAAAAGAACCATTCTGCATGCAGGAAAGCAGCATGCTTAGGTGAAGACAGGCTGTCCCTTTCTCCTTAAGAACCCAGTTTCCTCCATGAAGAAAGTTTTGGTTTTTGCCCGTGTGGTAAACCCCCCCCCCCCACTCGTTTACTGAAGAGGAAACTTCTGGAACAAGCTTTACACTGGATTCTTCTAACTGTATAAACTGGCCCTTTCTTCCAGGTTCAGTGGGTCATATAGATGCAGATCAGGAGACCAAATGCTACAAAGAAATGCATATTTCAGCCACAGTGATTTTTATTAGTAGACCATTCAGCTTCCCAGACAGACTTTGTTCCATCACGGGTATTATCTTTGGCCAGTGATGAATAAATGATTGGCTTGACTAGAGATAATAAAGGGCATGAAGAAGAAAAGTCATTAAATGTGTTTCTCCTGTGTAATAAACTTACTCATCATAAAAGAAACCAATATAAAGTTCTGATCATTATAATTCATATCGGCAGAACCCCTTTAATGTGCAAAGTGCTATGCAGTCTGCATTTTGTTGCTCCTCAAAATGGGAGGCCATGAGAAATGAGAAAGCAATATATATGCCCACTTTACAGATTGAAAACTGAGCCAGAGTGGAAAGAGGGAAAGGCAGTGTTTCTTGCCCAGGGCTACGTAATCCATATGTGGCTGAAGTGGGTCTTGAACCTACAGATCCGCATCTAATCTCAAGAGCCTACCTTAGAAACCTTTAAAGAAATGCATATAAAAACTTCTGTAGCAATTCCAGAAGAGTATTCAAATATGAAGCATGAGATGGGTGTCAAATTACCATCACCTAATTAAGTGTAGGAACTAGATAACAGACTCCTTACCATCTCACAGGATGATATGCTCAGCTGGTATGATCAGACAGCAGCTTGATAATGAGCTTTACTGGACCTGGCTCCAGTACTGTGGAATGGACTGGCAGAGCAGGACAGGGGATTTGGAGAACACGTCCTGATTTGGAGAACACAATGTAAGACAGCATTGTTTCAAAGAGACCTTTCCATGGAGCAGGGCTTCAGAAGACCTGGGAGGAAGCTGTCAATCAGTGTCAACAAACTGGACTTGATGGAACAATGTTCTGACGCAGTAAAATGCGCCTTCCTATGATTGATTCTCATTGTGGCAGAGAAATACAAGCTGCACATGGACAAGGACTTACAGCATATGCATTATCTTTGGCATAGAGACATCATTCCTCTGTATTCATACATTCTTCCCCAGAACAATGCATGAGCGCATGCTAAATGCTCCATACTAACTGCATTTTGGAAGTTGCTGTAAATCTGGTATCCCCCCCACACACACCACCTCACCTGGAAACGAAGGTACAGACCTCCCTGTCTGTCCACTTCACAGAAAGGAAGTTTCTGAATGAGGGGTAGCTAGTCTCTGTTTTCTTGGAACCTTATAGGGTAATGTCTTGGAAACCACCAGTGCTTCAAATAAGTAGGCTCTAAACATACAGCAAATGCAAAATGGGTGCATTTAAGTGTGGAATTTCTTGCCATTGGAAACCTTTTCTTTCCCCTGTACATGGAACAGTAGGACACCATTTGACTATACCTGGATTAAAATTGGGTAAGGCCACTAGGGGTCAGATAAAATTGCCTTAAGCCTGCATCTGACTTGCAGGCTTCTAGTTAACTGCCCCTGTTCTAAATCATAGTTACAGCCACCCATTATTGTAGTGGAATCAAATTTTCAGCCAGTTTCTGGCAGGGGGGGGGGAAATAACTGTGTGAATTCTCCATATCTGTTTGTGTAGTTGAAAATCTGTGTGTCAGATTATATCTTTTATAATTTTTAAAGGAGTAGATAGGAGTGCTTTTCAGAGTCAGCACTGCAATCATTTGCAAAACAAGTGCTAATGTCACTATCTCCACAAGATCAAACTTTCATTGCAAATCTAAAGAGTTTCCATGGCAATTCCAATTGTTGCATATATATATATATTTTTGCCTTTGTGCTTCACTCTGACATTCTGTTGCAACGTGATGATTATGAAGAAGCACACAAACCAGAAGACAAAAGTTCTGTCACATTTGGGAGGAGGAAATCCTTTCTGGAAATTCTGAATTTTATTAGCAGTTATCTCTTGTTCTCTACTCTGTTCTTCCAATAGTTTTTGTTGTTGCCATCAAGTCACAGCTGATTTATGGCGACCCCATAGGGCTATCGAGGTCAGAGACTTCAGAGATGGTTTGCTATTGCCTGCCTCCACATCAGGGCCTTGGTATTCCTTGGTGGTCTCCTATTCAAATACTGACCAGGCCTGACCTTGCTTAGCTTCTGAGATCTAATGAGATCAGGCTAGCCTGGGCTATCCAGGTCAGGCCTCCAATAGGTTACGTACTATATAAGTCTATCATCACAACATATAGGGTCCAGTCCAGATTTTCATAAATAAGATATAGGAAAGTTCAATGTAAGGAATATGTAGGAAACTGAATGTTGGATTGCAAATTTATACCTAACAGTTATCATCTCATTTATTATTACTTTGCACCAATGAAAAATGTTATGTTTAAAATGATAGTCCCTGTGGTATTTGTTAGGTAATGGTTTGTTCAGGAATGTAAAGCACCAGTCGGTGCAGCTCATGTGTGAACCAGTGTAAATCCTTGATGGTTACTATGAGCTACAATATGGTACATAACTGATAATGGCCCACAATGATGTTTGCTTTAAAAGGGCTGAGACTGGAAGCCTATATGATTCTTTATTGTGTAGAAGAAATCAACAATGCCATATAGTAGTGGTATCCCGAACAGCCAGCAGACAGCAGAGACCAGGGAATTAAATGGGGAAGTCATTTGCAGGCAGGCACGGGTGGTTATTCACAAGGAGAAAATTGCAATTTTGCAGACATGTTCTAAAGGCGAAAGATCCTGCTGCCAGGGTAACATAATGTGACTGGTGTTAATCAAATAAGAGGTGGGGATGAATCTATACATTGTGAAATCAAATGACTGCTACATGATAAGGGGGAGGTGTGTGTTGCCGGGCCTTTTCTTCAAGAGCATTTGGCACTCTGATCTCAAACCAAATCTCACTGGTAGCACATTATAATTCTTTTGTGAAATTGACAGACATTAAGGCCTGTAGCTTAGTTCCCAGGTGAGGTGGTGGTGGTATGTGTATGTGTATGTATGTGGGAGGGGAAATACCAGATTTACATCAACTTCCAAAATTCAGCCACTATGTCAAGAGTCCTGAGCGAGACAATCCTTCTGAGCATTCAGAAAAATGATGTTGCTCAGGTTCTACAAAGTCTCGGTAGAAAACGGGGAAGTTCCATAGCTCAGCAGCAGAACATGTATGCTGCATGCCTCAGGTTCTGATTCAGTTCCTAGCATTTCCAGGGCACAGGGCTTCAGAAGACTTGGGAGGAAGCTGTCAATCAGTGCTGACAAACTGGGCTTGATGGAACAATGTTCTGACTCAGTGTAATGTGCCTTCCTATGGTCAATTCTTGTACTGGCAGGAAAAAAACAACCCCAAGCTGCGTATGGACAAAGACTTACAGCATATGTGTTAGCTTTGGCATAGAACAAGATGGGTATCCATGTTAGTCTGTCTGTAGTAGCAGAAAAGAACAAGAGTCCAGTAGCGCCTTAAAGAGTAACAAAATTTGTGGCATTGAGTCATTGAGGAAGTGAGCAGTGACTCACAAAAGCTCATACCCTGCCACAAATTTTGTTAGTCTTTGGCCCCTGCCACACGGCAGGGGAAAACTCGCTCAAAGCGCAGTTTCTAAAAGCCGCACCAAAGTTGAGACGTCGCGGTGGGATCCCACGGATCCCCTGAGCTGCGGCGCCTTTTCTCCCCGGCATGATCAGATGCCGGGGAGAAAGCTACGGTGGGAAGGGGAGGCTGGCCAACTGTGCATGCTCATACATGCGCAGTTTGGCCAGGGGCCGGGGATGCGCCGGTGCAAGGACGCACCGGCGATCCCACGGCCGGGCTTGGGGCGCACTTCTCGGATGAACCACCAAGGTAGGTGGTTCTGTTTTGGTGCGGGGCTTTGGGTGGAAGGGGCGGATCGAGGATGCAAACAGCACGATTCCCAGATGTTGCTGTGGGATCGTGCACGTTTGCTGCGTCCCCGTTCCGTCCCTCTACCGGCCCAAAACCTCTCGTGTCACCAGGGCCTTTAAGGTGCTACTGGACTCTTGCTCTTTTCTACTTTGGCATAGAGTCATTATTCCCCTGTGCCTATGAGCTTTTCTCCCAGAACAATGCATGGGAGTGTGCTAAATGCTCCGAGATTTATGCTGTATATAATCGTTTGGGGGAATGTGAGTTTTTAAAAAGGGCTGATAGTAAGAGAATCTCTTCTGTAGGACGTGTTTGAAAGGTACAAAGAAGCAGGGCTGCATTCTCTAGAAGCCTAGCTTCCTTTGCCAACCTCTCCTAATAATCATACATTTAGAATTAGTGACTCAGCCAACAGCTTTCTAGCCCAAACTAACAGCAGGGGTTCAGAAAATGGATGCCATTGTCACTTTCCAAATAATGCCATTTCCACAAGAAAAATCACAGCAGAGGGGGGAAAAATGATTGAAGTTCAGCCTGCATTTATTTGGAATCAAGGGCTTACAAGCTGTTTGGCACAGCGCCCGGCTTTACCTCCCAAAGTCCACTCATTGCTAAACATCTCATTGGTTTCAGAAGGAACAGATTTCAAAGGCCTGTTAAAAGGTGTAATGATGCACAGCTTTAGAAATGATTGTTTTAAATCACTTTGTTTTATGAAATAGGGCCCCCCCCCCCCATATTTATAGTGCATGGTTTAATTCCAAACCCTTGTTCTGCTTTCCAGTAAAGCAAATCATCCTAGCAACATCCACTAGATGGAGGTGTTGTATAAGGACAACAAGCCTAACCCGCTGGTTTTTAACATCAACCAATTTGCCTCCCAAACATATATGTGTATAATTAGACATTGTCAGTGTCTTTCTTTTAAAATAAGTTTAACATACCTAATTGGCTATATCTGATAAACTGAGAATCACTTTAATTGGGTAAAGTTATGTTACCACTTTAGAATATTGGGGGGAAGGGGCATATTTATATCTATTCTCACGGGGTTTATTCAGCTCTTTTCCTCTTTTTTAAAAATAATGGATCCGATTACAAGTTTAAAACTGACATTCTTTCCAACAGGAGAGGCACAAACAATTGTGCTATCACTGGCTCCCCTGCATAGTATATGGGCTCAAATAGACATGAAACATTCCTGCATCAGCCCTAAAGAAATAAATGAGATTTGCACAAGAGCATTATGTGTTTTTCACAGCTCCCACTCATTTCAATGTGTTTGTACAGGAGACTTTCCCTGTGGACTACACCATTTGTCAATAATATTCCATCTCTGTCTTGCATTGTCCCAGTTATTCTGCAATTAGATCGTCATAAACGCTCCACAATGGAAGCAATCCATTTAAGAGGCAAATGCCATGCCATAGCCCTACACAGATGCCTTCCAAGTAGTGCTTAATGCCAATAATTTCTACTTAAAATGATTTGCAATAGAAAATCCAGTTGGGTCTATGATTACACACAGATATACACTTCCAAAGGTGTAAGAGCTGAACTTCCTCCCCATTGATTTTCTTTATACCGAAATAGAGCATTTAAAAAGTCTTGTCTCATAAAAGAACATCTTTTATAATTAAAGGTTCAAGGAGAACAGTTTGATGCCTGTATCTGTCTGTCAATCTCTATCTAACTTGCAATCATGATATTGCACTTACCAAAAATATTGCACAAGAGGTCTATCAATAATCCTTCCGTTATGCAGGGATGATATGTGATGTTTGTGCCAAATACAACCGCAAGCAAGAAACGTTGAACGGTTTCTGTTAAATGACTCTTTTGGTTCATGGCAAGATTATTGTCTACAGTGAGGCAAGGAAACAAAAGGGATGATTTCTCCTGTAGGACAACAATGAAGAAGAAAAAAGAACACACCCCTGCAAGCTAAAATCTGAAAGGTAAGGAACATAGCAATAAGACAGAATGGAGCGGAAAGATTTAGTCAGCATATCCAGAGTTGCCCTCTTAGACACAATGGGCATGATCCACCTGAAGTAAGCACTTACTGGTCTAATGAACAAACATCAGAATCTTTGCTTACTAGCAATAAAGAAGGGTCTACTCAGACTGCAGCAGCACAATTATTTTGATATACAGGCAGTAAAATTCAAGTGGGATACATGATATTGTGTGAGATTGTATACAGATACTTTTGAAATTTCTCTCAACCCAATTTCTCCCTGGATTCTGGACTGCCTCAGGAATTCTTCAGTGTTTTGTAGTGTTTTTCAAGTTCCAAACTCTGTGCAAAGCACTATCATGTCTTGCTTGCTGCAGTGGTTATTTCCTTCTATGCATTTCTATTTCCCCCCTTCTTTACCTTAGTGATGCCCACGTATGCATTGATATACATTAGGGGGAAAAGCAGTCTTCATGCTACTGTATAGACAATTGTACTAACCTTCATATGTGCATCTGGTCACCATCCAATGAAACCAATGGGACTGAAAGGACTTTCACTGTGGTTGGTAGAAATAATTATTTGCCAGATCTATGATTTGCTCATACCATGATGGGCAGGTAATCACTTGGTAAACTAGATAGATCCATGTCATGCTGCCAAATGATAAGGAGAATTTTGCTGTACTTCAGATAGTGCATCTGATGTCATGGTCAACAAATATGCAATCAATGGAAACCGTGTTGTTTGGTTACCTAACTAGAATGGTTTCTAACTGGAAAGTTGCAGGTAGCCATGGGAGTTGAAGTCTTTACACCTTCTGGTCATGGGAACCATGATTAGGTGGCAGTGACCACACTTAAGGGGATCTTAAATTATAAATATCCTGATAAAGAGCAGTTTAATGTAGCTGGGTCTTGGACAAGAAAAACCTTCTGCATAGGATGTTTCCACATGAAGGTTTGGTTCCAATTTGATATCTAAACTGAAGCAAGTTTTTTGTCCTCCCCCTCCCCAAGAGCATCCTCTAATTGCTAAAGTCATCCTCTAATTGCTTACTTCATGTGTTTTCTCCTGCTTTGCTCTAATCTTTTCCAAACCTGGTTTGATATTTGAAATATCTCTTCATTTTGCATGCTATATGGAAGGGAAGGCATTTTTAAAAGTTCCACCCACATCTGTGCGATTTTGGGAGGAATTTTTGTTTAAGAAATTGGTAAATTATTGTAGTTCAGTAATGACCTAATGATCTCTCACCACAGACTGCCAACTCCTTTGAATTTCGATCATTTTTTTTAAAAAAAGTCCAACGCTACACCTTTTCATTGCTGAGATATTATATCTCCACAATAGCAAGGGCTAGAATCTTACTTTGTTTTAATGAAAAATGGGAATTCAGGGGAGCTAGGAGATTGTGGCAATAGATCATTCAAACATTATTGTGCTATAGTAAAGGTAAAGGTTCCCTTGTTCGAAAGCCAGTCGAATCCGACTCTAGGGTTGCGGTGCTCATCTCCGTTTCAAAGCTGAAGAGCCAGCGCTGTCCGAAGACGTTTCCGTGGTCATGTGGCCGGCATGACTAAACAACAAGGCGCACGGAACGCTGTTACCTTCCCACCGAAGTGGTACCTATTTATCTCCTTGCAATTTCTTGCTTTCGAACTGCTAGGTTGGTAGGAGCTGGAACTAGAGACAGGAGCTCACCCCGTCCTGCGGCACCCGGGTCTTGAACTGCTGAACTACTGACCTTCCACAGCCTGCAGTTCAGCGTCTTAACCACTTGAGCCACCGCAGCTCCTATTGCGCTATAGCAACCTAGTAATTGCCAGTTTGTTACAAAAATCCTGAAAATGCCCTCCTGTGACATGGGAAAAATGGCAGCTAAGGCAAGGAAAATGCAGGGAAAACTGCCATGGGGACATTTCATTGACCACTGTGAATGCAGAGGCATTTGCAGGGGCTACAAGAGGTACACAAATATGGTTGCCATGTGGCTGCAGCTTTACTTTTACTTCTTAATTCCATCAAACAACATTTTTCTACTTTTGGTCAAAGAAACAAGGCCTACCTCAAACTTTTGTGAAGTGCTATTGAGAATACTGAAAATGTTACCCTATCCAATTACACTTTCAATTGACAAAAGGGGTCAATGAACATTTTCGGTCCCCACCTAATTAATTGCTATAGCCGGCTGCACAACATCATCTCTGGTGCTGCTTCCACATAGCAGAGCGTGTAATTGTCTAACTTCAGAACTACTAAACATGCACTTTTCATTCTCCTCACACATTTCAGAACAGGGTACTTTTGTGTTAATGCAATGGAGCTGCTCCAGGTTCATGCTGGTATATAAAACTCCATGGGCAATGATTTGGATGTGTGTCAATCTCACTTAACTACAGCTGATGGGCTCTTCTCACACAAAACACTGTGTGAGAGGAATCTCTTCATTAGATGCGGAAAGCATCCAGTCAGGAAGAAAAGCATTACTGCAAGATTTGTGTGTCTGTGTGTGTTTCAGGGAAGCTTTTCATACAAGGGACCACAACTTCAGAAAGTCATGTTTTGCCCGTGACAATGGGAAGCAGTCATTCATTTTGCATAGGGATAACCAAAATCAGATTTTGTCTAATAAAGCCAGGTTTTTTATGATTAATCAAAGTCCTGGGATTCCCCCCCCCCCCCCAAAAAAAAAGAGTTTGACTGATTTTACGTGCTTAAAGTATTTTTATACTGCCTCTCAAGAACACAGCAGTAAACAATCTAGAAACAATGCAAGGGATACATTAACAATTCAGATAGAAAACAGTGGCAAATGAAATTATTTAAAAACAATTCAGTTAACTGCAGATGACTGGGATTGATTAAAATGCATAGCAGTGCATATTCTTTGCAATACTGTGTACTGTAATTGGTACTTTTAACCAAATCGTGGTGGAGTACCTTGGGGGTAATTGGTACAGGAAGGTGGGATAGAAACCCCTGAATAAATAAGCAAGCCAATGAATAAAAGCAATAGTAAACAAAAGTTCACTATCAATCACCAAATATTGAACACAGAAACATTTTCACCAGAGGGTGGTTCACGGACTCAGTGCCATGCTGAAAAATTGTGTTCCTCCTGTCCACTCACCCCATCTGAGTGAATGGGAGCACACACAGCAAGGCCTTGGATGCAGACCTTCATGCTTGGGCAGAGACATATGGGAAGAGTTGGTTCTTGCAGTACCTTGGACCAAGGCTTTAAACGAGGGATATTGCTACGTTTTGTGAACACAGCGTCTTGACTTGAACATCTTGGGTTTCTGACACAGGTTCCTCCGACTCAGAATAAAACTGTAGCTGTCTTGTTTCTTCTGAGCTCACTAAGGAAATTAGATAAAATTATAACTGTTAAAATTGATGGTGCCTTGTCTTAGTGTTAGAGCATCTACTTTGTGTGCAGAGAGTCCCAGGTTCAATCTTTGGCATCCCCAGTTAAAAGGATCAGGTAGTAGGTGATATCAGAGGTCATTTCTGGGGGGATCGCAGTTCCCCCAGGTGAGGTACGGGGGTGGGGCATATGACGAAGCCCCGCCCCCTGCTTCCGGCCACCCCGCTTCCGGCCCTCATTCAGCCAGGAGGAGGCAGGAGAAGAGGGAGGGTAAGTTGCTTCTTCCCTGCCTCTCCCCACCCCTGCCTGCCTGGGGCCAGGGAGGGCCTTCGCGGAACTTCCTTACACTCCCGCCGGCCTTGCAGGTCCACCGCCGGGCCCCCCATGGGGCTCGGCAGTGGAGCTGCAAGGCCAGCGGCGGCGGCCAGGACCGTTGGGGGTGGGGTGTGTGGCCTTATGACACACTTCCAGTGATGTCAGGGTGTGTGGCATATGCTAATGAGTTATGCTAATGAGTTCCCCTAGCTCTTTTTCTACGAAACGACCCCTGGGTGATATGAAAGACCTCAGCCTGAGTCCCTGCAGAGATGCTGCCACAGTAACCACATAGCCGGTTTGGTGTAGTGGTTAAGAGCAGTGGGCTCTAATCTGGAGAACTGGGTTTGATTCCCCACTTCTCCACATGCAGCTAGCTAGGTGACCTTGAGTCAGTCACAGTTCTCCCAGAGCTGTCCTCTCAAGAGCAGTTCTCTCAGGGCTCTCTCAGCTCCACCTACCTCACAGGGTGTCTGTTGTGCGGAGATGAATGGAAGGAGACTGTAAGCTATTCTGAGACTCTGAGTGAAGGGTGGGGTATAAATCTAACTCTTCTTCTTTTTTCTTTTTAAATTTACTTTTTATTGTATATTTTCAAAACCACAATACAGATGAACTTCTTCTTCATCTCCTCCTCCTCCTCCTCCTCACAATACTGACCTTGATTGACAAAAGGTCTCATCCGGTATGAGGCAACTTCATGTGTTCATGTATATGTGATGCCTGTTTTGCATCAACTGTATAAAATAGCATAAAATAATAGGTCTTAACATACAAAGCAAGTGAGGGTGGTATACTGGCTAGTGTCAGAGTAGGAAGGATACCTGAGTTTGAATTCTCACTCAGTCATGGACCTTGGGCCAGTCACAATCTCTCAACCCAGTTTACCTCACAAAGTTGCTGTTGTGAAGATAAAATGGAGGCAGGAACACTATTGTTATAAGCTGCTTTGGTTTCCTACTGGAAAGGGGAAAAGGTGTAAACATCTAAATAATTAACTGGTACACTGCTTTGAGTTCCTTGAAAGGCAAGAGAACAATGCAATAGATACATAACATAAAAATTATGTAAGCACAACAAGAACATGAGCAACAGAAATGGAGGAAATGAAAAAGGCTCGTGACAGCAACAGCAAATGAGAAAGGCCACATTTGCACCAGCACTTTGAATTGTGCTAGAAACAAATGGCAGCCAGGGCAGCTCTTCTAATGCAGGTGAGGCCTACTCCCAGGCAGGCTGAGCTGTTGGCCCCCTTGCATTCTGCTTTCTGTGTTTTAGCAGTCATCTATTTCATGTTCTAAGAGCAGACAAAGCAACCCTTGCCAAGCAATTGTGTTTCATTGACAACAATGGACATCAATGCAAAAATCTCTCTTTGTGTGTGGGGAGGGTCTAACCAGTACCAGTTTAAGAGGAAAGGACCCCAATTGCCTTGAGAAAAACGATTTGGTACACATCATTTACGTATGCCTGGTCTGGAAATAGAAAATCAAACTGGCACAAGGGCATCGAATGCTAAGGGTCTAATCTCTTATGTAAAATCTATGCAATATGATAATGCAGTTGTATTGAATATTCAGTTTTGATAGGTAACCTTTGAAATAAATTGGAATATTCTTTTCTCCTCCTCTGCCACACACCAAGCAAGCATAAACAATAATCTGATAAAGGTCACTTGTTCAGTAAGAACTTACAGCAGTGATAGTGTAGGGCTATTAAAAGACCTTTCTCTTGGGACACTGAGAGGTTAAACCTTGTTTTTCTTTCTCTATTGCCTTTCAGTTATATTGACTCCACATGAATCCTCTTTAGACTTCCTGTTTATGGGCTCAACTGTATACCCGTTATTTATCTGGCCCTAAAGTGCCTTCCTTTTTGCTTTAGAAACAGTGCCTTAGTTCGGTGCTTTTCATAACATAAGATCAGCCCAGTGGTCCATCTAATCCAGCATCCTGTTTCACAATCACACAGAGGCCAACCAGTTGCACACTGGAGGGCCAACAAACATGGCTAGTGTTGCCAGCTCTGGGTTGGGAAATACCTGGAGATTTTGGGTGTAGATCCTGGGAAGGGTGGGATTTGGGGAGTGGAGGGACCTCACCGGGGTATAATGCCATAGAATCCCCCCTTCAAAGCAACCAGGGGAACTGATACTGGTTGTCTGTAGATCAACTGTAATAGTGGGAGATCTCCAGGTGCCACCTGGAGGTTGGCAGCCCTAAACAGGCATAGTTGCCAAGTCCTTCCCCCAATGATACCCCCTAGCACTGATTCAGAGGTAAGGCTGCTAAGGTCTACTACTATAGCTAGACCTCCTAGCAACCTGTTTTTTTTGCCCACTGGTGCTTGAAGCCCTGGCAGGATAAGAGGGGGGAGGGACTGGGGTGCTTACTGGTATGGCGATGTCACTTCTGGTAAAAACCTAGGATTTATTAAAACTCTATGGTAAAAACAGTGTGCCCCATGATTGCTATTGGGGGCTACCAGGTGCAGTCTGCAACCCTATTCAAAAATAGTTTTAAGGTGTGGCCTGGGAAACCCTGGGGTTCTTTGGGAGTTTATGGAGGTTTTCTCAGTGAGAGGATCAGTATAGCAGAAAACTACCCCTGTTAAACTCCTTGCTTCATCACTGTAATCATTTCCTTGTAGTGTAAAGACAAAAGGGTATGCCAGATGCACTCTCAGGATTGGCCTATGATTCTGGTCCAGACATGCAGGTGAATCAGGTGACAATGGGGTTGAGGCTGACAATCAGCAGGAGAGTTTTGGGGGCATGAACCTACCTGTCTGGTGTCCCCTGGCATCATGATGTCACTTCTGTGAACTGGAAGTTACATCAATGAGTTGCAGCAACACTCTAGCATTGAATTGAAACTCTATGGTAAAAACAGTTTACACTAAATCTGGTAAAACCAGATGTAAATCCTACCCCATGATCCCCCCCCCCCCGGATTCCCTAGAAAGTGGGAGCAGCAGGCTGAAGGCCTCTATACCTAGATGGTAGGGACCAGGAAGAACTTTGAGGCAGTAGAATAGAAAGTACCACTTCAGTTTGCAGGATAGGAATTTTACTTTCCAAATTTCTTCTATTATAATAATTTCTTTTAAGTGGAAAACTAACAGAGCAGGCTTCTGTTATGTTCTTATGTTCTTAAATGATAGAACAGAACTTCACTTTGATATTCTAATTTTATTTTTATTTGCAGAAACTTTTCAAACATAACTCTCCCCATCCGTAGACTGAAGTGGTACATCCCACTCCACTACCTCACCATTCTGCCACTTCATTCTACAGCTTGTGCAGAGCCGGCATTCACACAGGGCCAACAGTGAGGCCTTATAGGCCTGGTCAGCACACTGTATAAAATGGTGTACATGCCAATCCCTAATTCCCAGAGTCCTTTGCAACATACACAGGTTCCATGGCAGAAGTACAGAGGTTCCTCAGCAGACAAGAACAGGTTCTCCCAAGACAGAAACTTTGAAATTAACCTGCTTAGTTTGTAACAGTCTCATTGCCATCAGTAAGCACGGTTTGTTCAACTTAATTATCAAGAAACTCTGCCTGAGGGCTTTTTTCTTTATGTGTATTCACTTAACAGTTGTGAAAATTATTGGCTTTGCACTAAGTAAACTTCCAGCTTCCACAGTACTTATGCGGAGATCCATTCTTGTGCTGTACTGGCCCCATGCCTGTCAAATGCGACAGGACTGGAACTATGGTACCCAGGAGAGACATCCAGAGAGCTAGCAGGTCAGGCAAAGAAATGGTAAATGCCACATCATGAACAGCCAAGGTCAGACAAGGGATAAGCCATCCTACTGGTTCAGTCATAGTTCACCTATCTGCTGTCAGCCAATGCCTCTATGGCCATCACTTCACATGCCACAAACAATGAATATGAACCCACTTGAACATGCTGTTTCTGAATTGATTTCAAAATGCACATGGTGGAAATGCTTGTTCGAAAGGATTCTTCACAGAACCATCTTCCTCCATGTGAAAAGCATACACAACAAAGTGAAGGCTTCCAACAGAGTCTTTTTCCTGACAGTGTTGACTTTCCATATCCAGGGAATTTTCACCCGGGGGTGGCTTCAAACAAGCCCCCCCATACATTCTGAGATGGTAAATCCAATGGGAAAGCCAAGAGGGACAGAACACAGGCCTTATTTTTGTTATCACTCTTCCAATGTAAGTAGTTGAGGGGAAATTATGACATTATGAGAGTCCGTCAGGTATTCTACTTGTATAGCTGTTTCTTCAGCACAAACTCCCCCCACCCCCAACTACTCTTGTATTCTACCTGCTGGGTCTTTTTGCTTTTCAGTTATAGGCAAGAAAGCCTCGATCAATACTCTTTCTATTTTCAGACTTCTATTACTTTAAGGAAATCCACAGCTGCCTTGCTGACAGCCAGCACTGGGGAAAATTCATTCCCTCTTGTAATGACATCAGAGGACAACCCTCAGCAGGCTAAGTGAGGTCTACCTAATGCCATTAATACTTGCCGTTCGCCATGCATTTATACAGCATTCAGAGAGAGCTCCCAGAACTGTTCTCCCAGTGCCAGAGGGAGAAAAATACTTCATTTGTGTGGATTCAGGCAACTGGTACAAAGCATACCCATATCTTTACTGAAAAGCCCATTTTTCATGTTTAAATCTTTTATTACTGCATTTACAATCTGATTATTTTAACTGTGATGATTAAGTTTTGACCATATTAATTGAGGATCTCGGGTAGGATATAAACAGGGACAAATGGTTTAATCAAGCTGATTGATTAGTGAAACGAGGTATACTCTGTCTTGCTGAGAGTTCTCACCTAGTTTTGATGTGTTTCCATAACAGAAAATGAAAACACAACAGACACCCTGTAAGGTAGGTGGGTGTCAGGTAGCCCTGTCATAGGTCTGAAATGTGGAGGGGTGCCCTCCCGTTTTCTGTCTCAGTTCTCCCTGGCTCACCAACTGTTTGCTATCTTATGCTTGACCTTGTAGATGCTCCAGCTGTAGTTTTACTCGGCTGGGAAAGTTAACGGCTTTTGCTTTGCCTGCTTGCTTTGCCTGCATGCGCGAGATGTATCCATTGGCTCATGCTTACCGGTGTGTGTGTGTGTTTGATTCTAGTATAAGTCAAGAGACCCTAGTATTGGTGGCCATTCCTGACACAAGCTGTACACATGTCTCTAGTTCTGGATTTACCAATAAACAGTTATCTTCTCATGAAGTCCTGTGTTGAGTAACCTGGCTAAGGACCCTGACAAAGTGTCAGGAATGGCCGCCAATGGGTGTCATTGTTTATCTAGATGATATCTTGATTTATTCCCCTGGTAAGCCGTCTCACATGAGGTTGGTGCGGGAGGTCCTGCACATGTTACACAAGCACAAACTGTTTGCCAAGCTGTCGAAGTGTGACTTCCATTGTACTGAGATAGACTTCCTGGGGTTCCACATCTCCCCTAGGGGGTTGTAGATGGATCTGGCCAAGGTCTGGCATGTTGTGGGTTGGGAACCTCCTCAGACCCAGAGGCAACTCCAAGGATTTCTTGGGTTCGCCAATTTCTACAGGTCCTTCCTCCCGAACTTCACCCAGGTGAGCTTACCACTCACAGATTTGTTGTGGACTAAGGGGAAGGGGTCAGAAAGCACCTGCCCTGGGGCAAAACTGAACTGGACTAATGCATGTCAAGAGGCGTTTGAAGCCCTGTTCGCATCCGAGCTCGTGCTGGCTCATCCCAATGAACTAAAAAAGTTCATCGTGCAAGTAGATGCCTCAGATGTTGCGATGGGTGGCGCCATCTTGCAAGAGGGGGAGGATGGAAAACTACTTCCCCTTGCATATGTCTCCCAAAAATTTAACGACACTGAACGTAATTGGTTGGTTTGGGACAAGGAGGCGGGTGCTATCAACTTAGCTCTTTCTACATGGAGACATTGGTTGGAGGGGGCCAGAGGGCCATTTGAGGTGTGGACTGATCATGAAAACCTGGAAGTGATGACTTCCGGTCTGTGGCTTGACGATGGTAGTCGCATTCCCCTACCTCTGGGGAGGAGACTTGCGCACCAGTGGTTTGGAGGGGTGCCACCTCAAGTGACACCCCCAGGTGAGCCTTGGAAAGGCTCCAGGCCAGGGGGCGCGGGGGGTGACCTCTTTGATGGCACAATGCTAGAGAATTGAGGCGCTCTCTTGCCCCGAAGGTCTGACCACTGTGTGGCTCAGTTTTTAACTGAGCATAGTTGATGCCAGCCGGGACAAGCTGAGGAGATCAGCGAGATTGCAATGCTACAAGAGGTATGAACACGGACCGGCAATGAACCAGAGAGTGTTCTGATCAGAAATACTTAAAAGTGAGTCCTCCCCCCCCAACTGAAAGTGACATCGGGAGGGAGCCCCCGGCATAAACAAACAACCAAAGGGGTGTGGGGGAAAAGAAGTTTTAAAGTGCGTAAGACACTTAGCTGAGTTTGCGGAGGTGGACTGGGCGTTTCTGGAGAAGGGTGAAAAGGTTCTTCTAAAGTAAACAAAGCCGAAAATGGCCGGCACTCAGAAAAAGATTGTGAAGGCAATAAAGCCAGGTCAAAGTCCGAGACAGGAAGAGATGAGTGATGTGTTTTCCATGTTATCAGAACTGCTCAAGCTGATTAATGAGAGACTCGATGATATTAACCAGCAGTTGGCCATCTCAAACCAAAATCTAGCAATGCAACAACAGCAGATTGCCGAGTTAACTAAGAGAGCAGGGCAAGCCGATGAGAAAATAAAAGAAAACACACGCGACACCAAGAAAGTGAAAAAGAGAGTGGGAGTGTTGGAACAGAGGCAGGACTCCCAGGAAAGAAAGCTTTTGAACCTTCAAATGGAGAAAGCTAATAAAAACTCAGGTTTCAGGGGATTGCTGAAACGACAGGAGAGAACTTGAAAAAGCTTGTATCGGAATTTATTGCGCCGGTGGTGGGAGTATCAGCGACAGAGGCAGAAATGGAAATTGAGGTGGTCTATAGATCATACTCAAGATATACAAAGCAAAACAACCTGCCAGGTGAAATCGTGGTCAAGTTCCTCTGAAGACAGATAAGGGATGTAATCCTTAAAGCAGCATCGGCAAATCCCTTGAGGCTGGGTGCAACGGATATCAGGGTCCTAAAGGACATTCCATTTGAAGTACGTCAGAAAAGGAAAGCATATAAAGAACTGATTTCACTCCTACAAATCAACCAAATTCAATATTCCTGGTGCTTTCCTGAAGGTGTTGTGTTTAAATACAGAGATAAAAGGGAGAAGATTGACTTGGTTTTGAAGGCTGAAGAATGGATGAAACGGCACTTTGGACCGGCAGAAGCAGACCAGCAATATCAAGGAGGCAGAGCAGATAAAGCAGAGAGGGACTCGGAGGAAGATCTGGGTGCTGTGGGTGGTGCGTCGACCAAAGAAAACTATGATTTAAGATTTAGAAAACCAAAGTAACTCTAAGACTTTAAGAATACCTGCAAATGTTGATGATGATGAAAGCCGCTTTCTACGCATTTGAACTGGCTTAAATTGCTAATACAAACTTTATTTATTTTTATTTATTTATTTCTTTGATTTTTATCCCGCCCTCCCACCGAAGCGACAAACTGACTAACTCTCTAACTCATTGACTTTAAATGAAATGTTTGATTTGAAAAAATAACTGGATACTAACAGCTAATGATCTCCTTTCTTGGGTTTTTAGTCATAGTGTGGGTATATTTACTTTCTTTAATCCCGGGGTGCTATTCCCTCCCCTTTTCTGTTCTTTATAGTTTGTAGGGTGTAACAAAAAATCAATAAAGCTATCCTGTCTTCAGGGGATTAAAAAAAAACAACTGGAAGTGATGTGCACACTCCATAATTTGAATGCTAAGCAGCTCCGATGGGCGGATTTCTTCTCCAAGTTTAACTTCACCCTGCATTATTTCCCAGGGAAATCTAACTCCTTGGCCAAGGCGGTATCCCACCTCCCACAGCATGACAGTCAAAGGGAGGGTGTGCTCGAATCTATGTTCATGCCCTCACAGTTGGGAGGGGTGGTGACAACATGCAGCCGGGTGAAAACCCAACCCCTGGAGTCCGAGGACTATTGGGAGATTAAATTCACTTCCACTCTTCCTGACGCTGATCGTCTCGAATTGGAGAAAGAGGGGGAGGTGGAAGAAAGGGCCAATGGCTGTTGGTACCATGGCCACAAACTGTTCATGCCTTTGGCATTGAGGGGGGAGATAATGTCAGTAGTACACGAAAATAAACTGGTGGGGCATATGGGGTTTGTCAAATCGTTGCATCTGCTACAGCTCCAGTTTTGGTGGCCTGGAATGAGGAAGGATTTTTCCCTCTTTGTCAAACCTGCATTATGTGCAAAGCACGCCCGGGGAAGCCGCCAGGTCTCCTGCAACCCCTGCCTACCCCCAGTAGACCGTGGAAAGTTATCCCCCCTATCGGAGATTATCTTCTGGGGCAAAGTGTGCAACCGGAAGACCTGTTGAAGGAAAGCCTTAGCCAGAAGGTGAGCCGTAGGTAGCATTTTTAATTGTGATTTGTAAGCTGCCTTGAGCCATGAGGAAAGGTAGAATGTGAATATTTAATAAATAAATAATACCATATCATAAGCTGTGACCATGTAAACTCCAAAGGGATATTCAGCTAAGCATGCACACATTACTCACTCTTGCATTCACTCATCCTGGCTATGTGGTCTGAACTGGACTTTTTTTTTTGTATATCATTAACTAAAATTAACAAACAATTTTATATCAATCGGAATAGGCTACTAAAAAGAGTAAATGAACTCAGCATACATCAGACAGAGAAGAGAATTCAGCAATGTATAAAAGTTTGTGTGTGTGTTTGCAGCAGTGATTCCCCCCCCCCATTTTCAAATACATGTGCTGTTATTGGTACACTGGGGGTGTCCCTATTTTCACTTGCAAAATGTTGGGTGCTCCTACAGGGAAACTATTGTGAATATATTTGAGATTTGGGAGGCGAAAATAAAATGAAGTTGCCTATTCCTCCTTTCTCCTGCTGCAACAGGAGTTGGCAGGGGGAACATGCTGAAGGAGCTCACTGTCTTTCTTGTGCAGAGACATAAACTTGGACCACAGAGCTGCAGATTCAGCCAGCTTGTCATTCAACATGTATATTCGAGAAGCTGCATATCGGCGCTAGTCCCCAGTGGTTGGGGAGAGGTGAGGGACAAATGTGAATCTTGCTACTTATGCAAAATCAGGCTCTTGGGACCTCAGAATGCTAAAAGACTTAGCACCCACAAAAAGTAGCTGCACTCATACTTCGATCTAGACAGCACCTGCACAGATGGCCATATTTTGGTTCCCTGGATTGCTGCCTAGAAGGATAGCGTTTGAAAAGAATGGATAGAGAAACAACTTCAGGGGGTTGAAATGTACACTTGTGAACAGAACCCTTGCCCTTTGGGGGCATTTGGGTTGCTCACTTTGTGCTCTGAAGGAACTTTATGAAGTGAACTAGCATTTTGATTTGACTAAATAAAGGGTGAATCACTTGGAGGTCACCAAACTGGGCAAGACAAAAGACTCATGTACTGGGAACTCTATACTTAAAGGGACTGTCTAAAAAGTGGCCAGTATTTGTACCCTAAATTAGGTTAGTGTGTGCCTGCAAGTGTTGTAATGAGTGAAGATTTGGGGGTAGGGAAGAGTTTGGGGGTATGCCTCACTAACTGATGAAAAGCAAAATAAAACCACAATAAATAAATACATTGCTGGTGCCCTTTAAGGGGTCTGCTCCCTCAACAGGAGTTACAAGATGGTCTGCTGCTAGTTCTTGAGTGAGACTGGAGAAGGTGCTACCCTCCCTGCTATGGGGAGGCAGCCAGTGTATGTGAGTGTGTGAAGAATTAGCACTGTGAAAGAGACAGAGAGAGGCATATTGAGAGCATTATATGTTGGCTGAAGGCCAAGCACCTTGGGATGCAATATCTCTCTCTCTCTCTCTCTCTCTCTCAGTCTGAAGTGGGGTAGTGAGTGCCTTCATGCTTTTCAGGAGTGCTTCTTTGCCTCTATATGTGTTGTGCTTGTAAAAAGATCTGTCAATAAAGCAAATATTATAACTCCCCAATTTTCTCTCCTCCTATGGTAACCAGGGCTTTTTTGGTAGAAAAAGCCCAGCAGGAACTCATTAGCATAATAGGCCACACCCAACTGCAGGAACCATTAGCATAACAGGCCACACCCCTGTCAGTACAGCTCATTAGCATATTAGGCCACACACCCATGTTACCACACTCACCTTTTGCTTCTTATTCTGTTTACTTTGTTGTCAAAACCCTGGGCTTTTTTTGTAGCAGGAACTTCTTTGCATGTTAGACCACACACCCCTAATGCAGCCAATCCTAATGAGTTTCTGCTGTTGGGTGTGGCCTATTATGCTAATGAATTACTGCTGGGTGTGGCCAACTCAGGAGCCAGCCGGAACTCCATTCCTGTGCGTTCCTGCCCAAAAATAGCCCTGATGGTAACCAAAATCCAGATAGCATTGTCCTCGGAACTTCTCACTGCTTGGGCAAGTGTTTGAATGTGCAGTGGTGTTTTAAATAAATCTCTTCCTATAGTTCAAGATAAAAATACCAAAGTTCTATATACAACTGTGAATGTTGCTGCCAAGAGTCTCCAATTTAATATGAAATCCAAGATGGATCATGCTGTAATAAGTGCTGCCTGCCATTTGATTGGGGAGGGGGGGAATGATTGTACAAGAAATTTCTGACTCTTATCGCAAGAATGGAAACTTACTGTCAATGGCCTTTCTATTTTCTCCTTAATCTGTCGAAGTCAATTAGGCATTTAAGTTGTGGCCATGTATTTCCAGGAAGCTTTGTTGCTTTCTATTATCTTCATGACAAAAAATAAACAATCCCTTTTGAAATCATCAAGAAAAAAAATACATCCTACTGAGCTAACACTGTACGTGCTATACGCCGAAGCTTACATGTAATGAAAGATGAGACATTATGGATCAAATAATGGTGTAGAAACTACTTTCACCAACAATAGAGAATATTTTGGATGCCTTCCAAATATCATTACTATTGTTTAATTTCAACACCAGTCCTGCTTCTGTCCAGCCTAGTGTCAAAGATAATAATCTCAGCAGCCAGATACAAAATACACAACTGAAATTACACCGCTCAATTATTCTGTTTACTAGCATTGTTGTACCTCTGTTTTCCATCAGAGGGATTCAAGTGAATGGGAACTTTACTCCTTCAACCTGCTTTGAAGGTATAGCAGTTTCAATATCTAGCTTTAATACCTAATTTGATTTGGGGGGGGGGAATGCACAGCTTTAAGAATGGTATAAAATGAATGCATTTCCTTACATACAAGGAGGTCTTTGGAAAACAATGTAGAGATCTACTTTAAAAAAAACCCAGTTCCAGTTAGAGTAGTATTAGGATGAATCCATATTATTTATTTAAAAATATATTAGCCACCTTCCTTTCTAACGGAGCTCAAGGCAACTTGCAATATAGATAAAATCCATAAAATAGAATACATAAAAATCAGGAAACTGCAACAAAACAAAACAAACAAACAAAAACCCTCCCATAAAACTGTATGGTGGAATGAGCCAATGACTGCTGAACAAGTCTGCATTGTCATTGCAGATCTTCATACCTGCAAAAATGGTGCTGATTCAAATAGACCAAAAGCTGTGAACATTGCTATGACTACTTAAACACTAAACTGTAGACACACATTTTTTTTTTATTTCTGCCTAATTTATATAATTTGGGACTGATTTAACTGTCTGTGTAAATAATCACCCGCTGAGTGGAGCAACAGTGTAGAAAAGATGGGGGGAAGTCCAACTTCACTGGGCTGTGTGAGAACATACACACGTGCAAAGCTGATTCTGTTATGAAGGAATTTGTTGAAGCAATCTGCCAAACAGCAACAAATGCGTCAATGAACGATCTTCTGAAAAAATGGCTGCCTGTTCACCATTAGCAAATGGGACATGAACTTTTTTTAATAAGAATTTTTATTTTATATCAGACAAACAAACGAACAAACATAAATACATACATACAAATTTGGGGGTTTCAGTACATCTTTGTTATATCCAGGGGTCATTTGGGGGGGACGCGGGGGGACGCCATCCCCCCGGGTGAGGTGTGGGAGGGCGGGGCCTGGAGCTCCCTGCTGGTGCCCGCTGGAGGTCGCCGCCGGCTGTGGGGAGGACACACTTCCGGTGATGTCAGGGGGTGTGGCATATGCTAATGAGTTATGCTAATGAGTCCCCCTAGCTCTTTTTCTACGAAATGACCCCTGGTTATATCTATTATGCTACCTCCTACATTGGCTGTTTGTATATTGACCATTTTGATCACCATATATGAACTGATTCAATGGGTCTTTTGGCATCCCTAAGTGGAAACAACGGGTCATTCTCTTAGGGAAGAATGGATTTACTTCTCAGAGTGCAGATATAGATCAAATTTTGAATGCTTCCCAAATGAAAAACAAGTCTAAAGTTATCTCTCTTTTTTACTATTTTTGTAAGTATTTTGTGTATGTGTGTGTGTGTGTGCTTGCGAGCCTGGAAGTCATGGTGACTTCCAGTGACCCCTAGTGGGACAAGGACATTTCAGAGAGGTGGCTTGATAACCTGCCTCTGTGTCCCGGCCTTGGTATTCCTTGGAATTTGCCCTTCCAAGTACTTGCCAGGGTCGGCTCTGCTTAGCTTCCGAGATCTGACAAGATCAGGCTTGCCTGGGCTATCCAGATCATGGCAAGTCTAAAGGTATCTTGTTGAGGAGAGAGGGTCTCCTTGCTGCACTAGTTGTCTTCCTGTGACACTGAACGCTACTGTCCACTCTACCACCTCATTCTGCTGTGTATGTAGATCTCACCTTCACAGGCAAACAGGAAGGAATGACGGATGGTTTTTAGAATGTGATGACTCAGTCCATATCTTAACAGCTATTAATAAGGCATTACTTTTTTAAAGAGGGAAGATAGTAGGAATAAGCCACCCATGCATTCAGGCATCATCATGGAATGCCCATTTCATACCTGAGGTTATCTGTAAGGTGAAGGGGAAATGACACGTATGTGTCTCCATTATACAAAAGTGAATATCCATCTTATGATTTAGGATTCAAGCAACTAACCCAAATTATTAGACTTTGGAATTTGGATGTTCCATGGACAGGTTTTTAAGGAAGTGCCAGTGAGCTGTAACTAATTATGCAGGTAGTTATTTTCTGTTTCGCTTACAGGGAGTGGTTCCCTCCCCCCGTTTTGAAAAATCTTTGCCTTTGTTTTTCATCCTGCAGTCTAGGCAGATTTGTTAGGTCAGACCACATGACTGCTTCAGGCCTCACAATAATTTTCCACATTATTTCCACACACTCTGTGAAGTAGGTTAGGATGACAAAAAAACTGAATGAACAGGTGCAGGTTTGTTCAGTCTGAGGCCCCCAGTGGATTACAGTCAAGATGGCAGAGGCAAAGGCTCTCTCTCAGCTATGAAAAGCACTACAGCAGGTTCTTCAGTGATCAGCCCCTCCTCTAGTGGGCCCGCTTCTGAACACCCTCAATTACTGACTCACTTAATCACTTAATTTAATCACTTAATTTACATTCATCAGACTTTTGAAGCCCCGTGATCCAAACCACACAGCAGTTTCCAGGGATGAAGACAGCTTGGGCTTTCAGTGTGTGTCCAAAGCCATGCAAACTCCTACGCCATCATAGGGTTTGGGCTTCTTTCACCATTACGGAGGCTCACAGCAGTCTTAGCCATTACGGAGGCTTGTAGGCTCACAGCAGTCTGGCTGCAGCAAGTGCAGATTCACAATTGTTTTCCAGGTGGGATGTTTGGGTGATAACATCAGAGGCACCTACTTTTGGGTTACATCACTATTGGGCATGTCACAAGTCTCTGCCTATGGAATTCTTTATTCCCACTAGTTTTCATCTGTTTTCCCTCTTTCTTTTTTTCTTGTTTTTCAGAGGCTATATGCTTATCTTGCTCTGCATTCAAGTGCATGCTGCCTACAAACAGTTTGAAAAGGTCATCTCAGTTTGCATCAAGGCGACCCACAAAGCATTTTTGGGGTGTATTTCGATATTGTATTGAATCTGTTTTGCCATCTTATCAAATCTGTTGAGGATCATTTGACTGAAAGATGACATATACATCTTTAAAATAGGTATACAATTAAACGAACGACAGAGATACAAATAAATAAATGTACTGACCTCAGTCAAGGGAACTTTGCTTGGAAAGTCTCTCCATTTTCTTAACAAAATTTTACCCCTGCATCTTCTTTGAAGTCCCGATAGAATGCAGATATAGTGACTGCAGATAAGTTAATGTGATACAAAGCAAAAGTACCTCCATAAAAGCATGCTTTTCCAGATGTTGGCATACAGCTTCCTGAATGCTCAGGATGTTAGTGTTTTCCTTATTGTCTGTGTGCTACTCAGTGGAAAGAGCTGTTTGCCTTTTAATTCCCAGCACTATGAAGCAGGGAGTTACACTAGCACAAAAGCAATACTTGTTAGTATTTTTGTATTGTATAAATTTCCATCAACATAAAAAAAAATCCTTATTCCCTAGGAGATTATCTGCACATTGTTATTAATTATGGTTTTATTTCAACCCTCACCTAATGAGCTCAAGGCAGTATCTATTGATCTATCCATCAATTTCTATCCCATCTGTCCTCTAATGATCTCAGGGTAGGATACAGAGTTCTCCCTCTTTTATCCTCAGGAAAACCCTGTGAGGTAGGTAGGTAAGGCTGAAATAGAGTTACTGGCCCAAAAGCTTTAGGAGATTTCCCTATTATGTATGGGTTCCCCTCCATTATATTGCCACACTTCTGTGAGGCAGAGAAGGATGAGAGAGAAAATGACTGGCACAGGTTCCTCACAGAGAGCTTCATGGTTTAGCCAGGATTTGTACCCAGGTCTCTTTGGTCCAAATCCAGCCCTCTATCTGCTATACTACATTGGTTCCATCATAAGATCCAAATTAGAGAAAACACACAAAAAGATGGTTGAGGAAATGCTTTTAAAAACTGTGCACGAATTTCAGCATTCTACCCCAGAAATGAATAGTAAGGGACTGGTTTTGGTTCCTCTATCAACAGCAGAGCCCAAAACCCACAGTGGAGTAGGATCTAGCTCTCCATCACTGACAGTTAATAATTAAATCAAATATTATATGCAACCATAGAACATAGGCATCAGCTTCTTTCAAATTGCATTTCCTTCCTGTTAGGGCCATTAGTGTAAACCAGACTGCCTTTAGAAAACCCCTTATTGCTGCTGTCTTTCAGCAGAGTTCCTGAAATGGATAATGTGGTGCATATTATGGGCAATTACACAAAACTCCCTAGCGACAGGGTTTTCGACTTTGAGAATAAAACAGCTGGAACTGCAGGACTGTAAACTAATCAGAAACCCAAAGAGAGAAAATCGGAAGACGTTTTCGTTTCACATTGTTAGAATGTGGATAAAAGACTAGCATGAAATACTGCAAACCCTTTAAGGAACGTCAGCCCCAGCTACATTTTAGGAATACCAATGGCTTTTGAAACTCTTACACAAACACTTGAAAGCTGATACTAAGGTCGGTCCAAGTACGTACATTTCCAGGTCATCACATAGTCTGTTGTTGTTGTTGTTGTTGTTGTTGTTGTCGTCATCGTCATCGTCATCTTCCTGTCAATCCAATAGGCTAGGCCAATAACAAACCATAAAGGATACCTCTAAAACGCATTCCACTGGGCTTTGGGGGATGAGTCAGCAAAAGGAGGCAATTAAAAGGAACATGCTGACCAAGGCTCAGTGTGGAAGCAACTTTGCTCACCCCACCCCATGAGCTGACCCACTCAGGGAACAGGGTGCTACCTTGACTTGCACCCTGTCCTGCTTAACTCATACTTGCTTTTCCACCTAGAGACCCAGACACCATATCCTGCCCTGGCTTCCCAGTGTTGGACTCTGTACTCCAGACCCTCCTTTTCCCCTGACCTTCGGACTGAACCTTTGGATCCTTGACTGGACCGGTTAGTAAACTGTGCTCTTGCTTTCTGTCTTACTTGTTACTGTTGTATTGTGCATCCTGGAAACCCTGGGTAGAGTAAAAGTGCCAGGCTCTGCCCTGAATGTGATGCAATGAGTCACATGGGAGCTACTAAGTTTTGTGTGTGGAAGGAGGCCTCCATTACTCATAAACTTATAAAGCTTGATCATATCAGTGCTGTACTTGTACATTGCCCAGTATGTACCCATTGGGCAGCTCTGCTGTTTTGACCAGGGTCTTGTTCCCATTCCCTCCTGTAGGTATGTTAAATCAGCCTCTGCTCATCTTCGATGGTTGTTCCCTCTTTGTGGAACACTCTTCTTACATGTCAGGAAGACATGCCATTAGTTGCACTTTCAATAGCTGTGTCAAGCTTACTTTTTCCAGGAAGGTTTTGCTAGTGGATGGTTAATACTGTTGGGGGGCAATCACTGTTGTTGTTGATGGAAGATTAATATGTGATTATGCATTGCTGTTAAAACTCTCATTGTAAACCAGCATGAGTCTATCATAGAAGAAAGGCAGGTCAGAAAATATAAAAGGCATGAATATGGTGGAATGAGGACTGAAACACAGATCTTTCCAGTTGGGTCGGACATTGCATTTTTTATTTATTTATCAAATTTATACCCCACCTTACCTGCCGGAGCAGGCTCAGGGCAGCTTACAAAAAATATTAAAACACCTAGGTTACAATTAAAAACAGCCATAAAACCTTCTAAAAACAATCCAATATCATAAAGTGCTAGAAAGTATTAGGTCTGATAATATTAATAATGTTGTTTGGTGATGGTGGTGGCAATTTGATGATCTATCCTATTGATCAGCTCCTTGTTCTGTTATTTATGCAGCAGTAGGGCTGCCAAGTCCCCCTGGGAGGCGGGGAAACCCCCGCCCCGGAGGCCCGTTCCACACCGTGGCGGATCGGGCCTCGGGGGGAACCCCACCCCGGCGTGTGCGTCACCAGAAAGTGATGTTATGACGCCGGGCACGCAACAAGAGCACAATGCATAGGACGCCGGATGGGAGTCCCCCGCTCCTGACGATTTCCCACTTGGCAACCCTATGCAGCAGGCACAGGCTGTTGTTGGTGACTCCAAAGAACAGGGCTCTCTGCCTTACAATTATTGAGGCCCTGGCCCTCGTTACTGATGGAAGAGCTCTGTCTTGCAGGCCTTGTGGATCTGCATAAGGTCCCGCATGGTCCTGATCTCTTCTAGGAGCTCATTCCACCAGTATGGAGCTGCCACCATGAAGGCCCTGGCCATCATTATGGCCAGCCTGGTGTCTTTAGGACCCAGGAAGGCCAGCTGATTTTGGGACCCTGACTGCAGTGCTCTCTGGGGAACATCTGGGGAAAGGTGGTCCCTCAGGTATGTAGGCCCCTGACCATAAATAGTTTTAAAGGTAAGAACAAGCACCTTGAAGTTGATTTGGTATGCTATTGGTATGCTTGCTGCCAGCATGTGGTGACTCAGCTATTGGCAGCAGAAGGTTAGAGCTGAGAGAGAGAGGAAGGGGCCCAATGGTTCCCCTTCCTAGGCACAGAGATTATTTGAAGAAGGACCGCCATGAAACTTTACAGGGCCTAGTTTTCCTGCCTCAGCATGCCCAAACAGGCATGCATAAAGATGTTGTGTAAAGTCATTATGGAGAAAGGGAGGTGCACCTTTTGCATTTTTTCCTAGATTTTCACCCCCTGTCCCTGCTTGGGTAAGGAATGGTAACTTACATAAGTTGACTGAGAAGAGAGGGAGGGGATATAACAACCAGTGTGGTGCTGTGGTGCTGTGGTGAGAGCATCAGTCTAGGAATGGAAAGACCTGAATTAATATCCCCACTTAGCCATTAAACTTTTGGGACAGTCACTTTCTCACTATAACCTATTAAAGAGCTATGTACACCATGTGGAACTCCTTGGTGGAAGGATGGGATAAAAATTGAGAAGCAGACTGACAGATATGAGAGGTAGATAGACCATAATTCCCATAATAAGATGGTGCAGTTCCTGTGAATGGGAAGAAACAAGGGTCTATTTTTAATTATCTATTTACATTATTTATAGTCTGCCACTCTCACAGGGACTCAAAGTGGATTACACATAGTAAATCAGTACAATCAACAATTGACTCCATTATACCAAATGCGGACCATTGTAGTCAAAGGTCTCCATAGGGTATAATGGAGAATTGATGTGGGAGTATAAGGGGCTCTGTGGGGGCTGTTTTTTTGAGATAGAGGCACCAAATTTGCAGCATAGCTGATGGTGCCTCTCTTCAATGCCCCACAAGTTTCAAAAAGATTGGATCAGCTGGTCCGATTCTATGAGCCCCCAAAGAAGGTACCCCTTCCCCCATTATTTCCAATTGAGGGGGGGAAGGCATCTAAAGGGACCATATTTAAATGCCATTTGTAACACACACTGCGAATGAACTCTGAATTGGCAGGTTCACCCAGAAGGTGTTTAAAGGGAAGGCAATCCCTTTAAACACCTTCTCCAAGCAGCGGAGAAGGTGTTTAAAGGGATTGCCTTCCCTTTAAACACCTTCTGGGTGAACCCACCATTTCAGAGTTCATTCGCAGTGTGGCTTGCAAATTGCGTTTAAAGGGAATGTGGTCCCTTTAGATGCCTTTTGCAAGCTGCACTGTGAGTAAACTCCAAAGCAGCAAGTTCATCCAGAAGGTGTTTAAAGAGAAGGCAATCCCTTTAAATACCAGCTATCCAGTGGTCCCAAAAAATCCTGAATATTTTTGGGCTCAGCCATTTAGGATAGCTTTAGACAATACTGAGTTTTATATTTGCTTGAAAAAAATATCTGGAGAATACCGATAAGGTATTTTCCAGGTATTTTTTTGGCTCGGCATTGTTGAATGCACACCCCTAGAAAGAACCAAAGCACAGGATAAGTATTAACATGACACAGTAGGCAGTACAAAAATTACATAACAGTATCCTACAGTAAGCTATACACAGCTGTATAGACCACAGTCCCTAATCATTTATCTAAGTAAGTTTGTAAACCATATTGTACAGTGCAACCCTATTACCTATGCTGAAAGACTCTCTTCAATAATTCAGTTTTACATCATTTGTGGAAAGCCAGGAGAGTGGGAGCTTTCTTGACCTCTTCGTGGATGCATTCCATAAGGTGGGAATCACAATGGAGAAAGCATGTGTGTGGGTAATTGTTGATTTTGCCCATTTGCAAGTTGACACCTGCAGAAGCCCCTGCTGACCCTAAGCGAAGCTATCATGGCAGAGCATAGGGGGCGAGGTGGTCCCACAGATAAGAGGGACCAAGGCCATGAACTGTGTTTATAGAGATTTCTCTGTGCAATTGACAAGTATTAAGCCAATGTGGTTGATCTGATATAAATGTTTGGCCTATCTGGGCTATCTGTGCTGATTCATTCATACATGCAAACCCCTGTTTATTCCAAACCCATTAAGCAATAAACAATATATCACACACTGATGTGTGAAGCAAGCCAGAGCACCTAAACTATAGCAAGGAATCACGTATTCAGCATCTTTCATGAGTAGCCCTTTAAAATGGATTGTAACATTTTGTTGTTGTTCAGTCGCACAGTCGAGTCCGACGCTTCGCGACCCCATGGACCAGATCATGCCAGGCCTTCCGGTCTTCCGCCGTCTTCTGAAGTTTTCTCAACTTCATGTTCGTTGCATCTATGACACTGTCTAACCATCTCATCCTTTGCCGTCCCCGTCTTCTTTGACCTTCAATCTTTCCCAGCATCAGGGTCTTCTCCAGTGAGTGTTCCCTTCTCATTTGGTGGCCAAAGTATTTGAGCTTCAGTTTCATTATCTGGCCTTCCAGAGAACAGTCAGGGTTGATTTCTTTTAGGATTGACTGATTTGATCTTCTTGCAGTCCAAGGGACTCTCAAGATTCTTCTTCAGCACCATAGTTCAAAAGAATCTATTCTTCGGCGCTCGGCCTTCCTTATAGTCCAACTCTCGCAGCCATACATGACTACTGGGAATACCATTGCTTTGACCATGTGGACTTTTGTTGGCAGGGTGATGTCTCTACTTTTTATCATTCTGTTTAGGTTCGCCATCACTTTCCTCCCAAGGAGCAGGCGTCTTTTAATTTCATGGCTGCAGTCACAGTCTGCGGTGATCTGGGATCCCAGGAACGTGAAGTCTGTCACTACTTCCACAGCTTCCCCTTCTATTTGCCAAGGAGTGATGGGGCCGGATGCCATGATCTTAGTTTTTTTGATGTTGAGCTTCAAGCCCACTTTTGCGCTCTCCTCTTTTACCCTGAGCAAGAGGCTCTTGAGGTCCTCTTCACTTTCTGCCATCAGAGTGGTATCGTCTGCATATCTGAGGTTGTTGATCTTTTCCCCAGCAATCTTAATTCCCGCTTGTGATTCATCCAGGCCAGCATTTCGCATGATGTACTCTGCATATATATTAAATAAGCAAGGCGACAATATACATCCTTGTCGTACTCCTTTTCCTATGCTGAACCAATCAGTTGTTCCATATCCGGTTCTAACTGTCGCTTCTTGGCCCTTATACAGGTTTCTCAAGAGACATGTGAGGTGGTCTGGTACTCCCATCTCTTTAAGGCCCTGCCATAGTTTGTTGTGATCCACACAGTCAAAAGCTTTAGCATAGTCAATGAAGCAGAAGTAGATATTTTTCTGGTACTCTCTTGCTTTCTCCATAATCCAGCGAATGTTGGCAATTTGATCTCTAGTTCCTCTACCTCTTCGAAACCCAGCTTGTACTTCTGGTAGTTCTCTATCCACGTACTGTTGAAGCCTAGCTTGTAGGATCTTGAGCATGACCTTGCTAGCGTGTGATATGAGTGCAATTGTGCGATAGTTTGAACATTCCTTGGCATTGCCCTTCTTTGGGATTGGAATGTATACTGACCTTTTCCAATCCTGTGGCCACTGTTGCGTTTTCCAAATTTGCTGGCAAATGGAGTGCAGAACTTTAACAGCATCATCTTCTAAGACTTTGAATAGCTCAACTGGAATACCATCACCTCCACTAGCTTTGTTGTTAGTAATGCTTTCTAAGGCCCATTTAACTTCACATTCCAGGATGTCTGGCTCGAGGTCAGTGATTATACCGTCGTGGTTGTCAAGGACATCGAGGTCTTTCTTGTATAGTTCTTCTGTGTATTCTTGCCATCTTTTCCTAATCTCTTCTGCTTCTGTTAGGTCCCTACCGTTTTTGTCCTTTATCATGGCCAGCTTTGCATGGAACGCTCCCTTGATTTCTCCAATTTTCTTGAAGAGATCTCTAGTCCTTCCCATTCTATTGTTTTCTTCTATTACTTTGCACTGTTCATTCAGGAAGGCCTCCTTATCTCTCCTTGCTGTTCTCTGGAAATCTGCGTTCAGTTGGGTAAATCTTTCCTTTTCGCCTTTGCCTTTCGCTTTCCTTCTTTCCTCTGCTATTTGTAAAGCCTCATCAGAAAGCCACTTTGCTTTCTTACATTTCTTTTTCTTTGGGATGGTGGTGATTGCTGCCTCCTGTACGATGTCACGAACCTCTGTCCATAGTTCTTCAGGCACTCTATCTATCAAATCCAGACCCTTGAATCTATTCTTCACCTCTACTGTATATTCATCAGGGATGCGATCTAGGTCAAACCTGAATGGCCTCGTGGTTTTCCCAATTTTCTTCAGTTTAAGTCTGAATTTTGCAATGAGTAGCTCATGATCTGAACCACAGTCAGCTCCAGGTCTTGTTTTTACTGACTGGATAGAGCTTCTCCATCTTTGACTGCAAATTATATAGTCAATCTGATTTCGGTGTTGCCCATCTGGTGATGTCCATGTGTAGAGTCGCCTCTTAGGTTGTTGGAAAAGGGTGTTCGCTATGACCAGTGTGTTCTCTTGACAAAACTTTTTTAACCTTTGCCCTGTGTCAGCAAGCTGCCAAATGGTATTTTGGGTTCCTGATCATATTCTGTTCTGTGTATGCTTTGCTATATTATGCACGCGATGTAGTCTCCCCCCCCCTTCGGTGATCAGCGCTTCTGTACCCATGCGCATGCCTAGACACTGCCTGCTTGCAAGAAGTTATTTACTGCTTTGTTATCTATCCTAAGGTCACAGGTGTTGGAGTGGAGTACTCTGTGCTTCACTTCTAATGAGGGGAGACTGTGAGAAATGCTTTGTAGTAATAATAACCTGGCCGTTTGGTTCCCAGGGAAGTAGCCGCGCAAAAGAGGCTTTTTGGCTCGAGCGGGAATTATAATCATTGGCTGTAACCATTTTGAATGTGCTTTTTGCTTTCCTGCTCTGTGGTCCCCGGTTATTCTGAACAGAGAATCTGTTCAGTGACTCATGTCTGTCAATAAAGTTATCATTTCTACAAGAGTGACTCCATTGAATTCATGAGACCTGACACCCTGCTTCATTTTGCTTTCCAAGGCCAAACTTGTCTGTTATTCTGGTTACCTTTTGACTTCCTACTTTAGCATTCCAGTCCCATATGATGATGAGGACATCATTTTTTGGTGTTAGTTCTAGGAGGTGTTGTAGGTCTTCATAGAATCAGTCCACTTCAGCCTCTTCTGCATCAGTGGTTGGGGCATAGACTTGGATTACTGTGATGTTGAATGGTTTGCCTTGGAATTGGACTGAAATCATTCTGTCATTTTTGAGATTGTATCCCAGTACTGACTTTTGCACTCTCTTGTTGACTATAAAGGCCACACCATTTTTTCTACGAGATTCCTGGCCATAGTAGTAGATATAATGGTCTTCTGAGTTAAATTCGCCCATTCCTGTCCACTTTAGTTCACTGATTCCTAAGATATCGATGTTCAGTCTTGCCATCTCATTTTTGACCACGTCAAGCTTACCTTGATTCATAGATCTTACATTCCAGGTTCCTATGCAGTATTGTTCTTTGCAGCATCGGACTTTCCTTTCACCATCAGACACATCCACAACTGAGCGTCCTTTCAGCTTTGGCCCAGCCGCTTCACTCTTACTGGGGTTACTTGTACTTGCCCTCTGCTCTTCCTCAGTAGCATATTGGACACCTTCCGACCTGAGGGGCTAATCTTCTGGCGTCATATCTTTTAGCCTTTTGTTACTGTCCATGGGGTTTTCTTGGCAAAGATACTGGAGTGGGTTGCCATTTCCTTCTCCAGGGGATCACACTTGGTCTGAGTTCTCTGCTGTGGCCTGTCCGTCTTGGGTGGCCCTCCACGGCATAGCCCACAGCCTCATCGAACCACGCAAGCCCCCTTGCCACGAGGGTGGATTGTAACATAAGAAAGTGAAAAAGTAAAGATTCCCCTCAATAAACTTCAGCTGTGCATATGCAATTAAGATTAGATTTGGGCACATGTTTAGCAAATAAAGGTCTTTTAAATTTTTTCCCCATGGTTCTGATTAATGTAGGCAGTGGGCCACTTCCATGTCCCTGTGCCCTCTCTGCTGTAGTCTCCTTTGCACGTCCCACTGCAGGCCAGCTATAGCTAAGATACTGATTAACCAGATCCATCTTTTAAATGTAGATTCTCATGCATCTAGTTTGTGCTAACTCCCAAGGAAATCATAAGCATTTTCACCTCTCTGGAAAAGGAAAAGTTTGTTCTCTGATGTTAAAATACACACATCCCACATTATTGTTCTCGAAGCACACCAAGCAAGTATAGATACACCTGCAAAGAGATCATGTAGTAAATTCCACCTTGTGGAAGAACTGATTTCATTCTGGCTAAATTTAGGACTTCTTCAAATTGGCTGACAGGAAAGCTGGAAGGTTTTCAGTGCTGCCTACTTTGGGGGTACTGCGTGTGCCTCATTACTAATGAGCTCAAGCTAGCAGCCTTCTGAGAGAAACATTACATTGTTTTGAGAAGTGTGAGTGTCAGCCTTTGGGGGATGTCTGTACATATGCCACAATATTCTGTCACTGTGACATGTGAATAGTGAAGGCAAAAGATTCAGGATGGTCCAAGGAAACTTTTGGATCTCATACTTTTAAAATCCAGTACTTTTGGAATAAGGAGAAAGAATGTCCCTTCCCCTATACACTCTAAGCCCTTCCTAGATCCTTCTCCACATTTGATTCTCCACATTCATTTTTTAAAAAAAAATTCTGTAACCATGAGCGCTAGCAACCCTTATTTTTTAATGCTGAGATTCTCAGGAATATAAAGGATACTGTGCTTAATTTTCTAAGTACTATCACCTAAAATTGTTGATAGGGTCTGCACTGCCAACAACAACAAAAACCTGGTGGCAGACATATCTTACATAGACTAGTACCAATACTGGTTTTTAAATTCTTTATCAAAATCTTATCAAGCTAGCCAGTGTGACAATAGAGGGGGGGGAGAGTCCTTGGATTCTTCTTGTAATGACATCTAGAGAGGTGTTCCAAGATCCATCCTATGAAGGAAGTCAAAGCGTTTCTTTCACGTTATATAACTGGGGCCCTCAGGCACTAACTACAGCACCCCCAGCAACCATCTTCCCAAACCTCTTGGTTCCTCCTCCCATACTTGAGGCAGATGGCTCCTCCTTCAAATGTTAATTCTTCATGAATTGCATCATCCTTGTTGTGCATTCTTTACCACATTTTCCCCCATTGCACTATTGATGCTGGAGTGGGGGAAGATGAATATTTGGGATCAATTCTTCCCCTACAAGGAAGAAATGCAAAAAGGCAGAAAAGGAGCTTTGGTTTCTGTGAGCTTTGCTGTTAAAGACTGAAGAAATTAATATCTGTCTTCTATCAAGCTTCAGATATCCAGCTGATAACATATTTGTGATTATCATATAGCACAGGTAGATTTGTAATTTCACCATTCTTTCAATAGGATCTGAGTGGCATCCATGGTTCTCCTTTCCCCCCATGCCACTGAAGGCCTTCAGGCAAATCTAGTTCCTCCAGAAGTGTGAGCTGACCTCCCAGTTGCCAGTTCAGAGGCCAGAAAGGTGTGTGTAGGGAGTAACAGCTGGGCAAGAGGACTTTAGAGCAAGAGATGCAAAGGGATCTGGACCACCAACATGCCATCTCTTCCTGGAAAGTGACCCACCTATAAAATGATTTGGTGTCAAGCAGGCTAGTCCTTACGATTACAGAGAAAAGTTTGAAGAATGCACAAGCTTAGAAACCCTCCTGTTGTTTCTATATGGAATAGGCTTGCTCTGAATATATTTCCTTCTATTTCTATGGAAAACAATCTGGACATTTGTTAATTCAATTAGTCAACTGCTTTGCACCTTCCACCTAATTTAAAGTTAATGTTCCACATTTAGGCAGGTTAATTAATTGCTTTCAGTTTTAAGTGAGAATAAAAGTTTAAGGTGTGACCACACTTCTGAGGGAGACATACTGTTGATGCCTTAATAGACAAATGTGTTGGGGAATATATTTTTTTTCTAAGAACATTTCACAAGTTCACAGCTGAGCTTCTCAAACTCAGCTCTGCCCCTGTATTAGGCTGGGGTGTCCCTTCCTTTCAATCCAGGAGAAAACATAGTGCAGGAAGCAGGATATGTGCACAGACTGGCTTTTGACACATCAATCTAGAGGTGCACATAGGGAAGTTCTGGGTATACTTTGGGTCCCCTCCCCCAGAACTATCAGATCAAGGTGTCTGTATGTAATTTACATAATTTATATCTAGTGCAAAGGGTATTATTCAGTCCTAAGGATGGGGACTGATAGGTGCAGCTGTACCCTTTCCCTCATACTGCTAGGATTGCAAACGTATGTATGGGATGTCATAACTTCTAAAAGCTCCGTCCTGGCCCTCTTCACAGTGACACTCAAAGGATGCAAACCAAACACATAAAAGTCAACCACGTGACTTGCCCTGGCACAACAGGGGTCCAGAATGACCAGATTCTCTAGAATTTTACCCCCCCGGCCACATTTATTTATTTACTTCATTGATACCCTGCCTTCCTCCCCAGTTGGGACCCAAAGCAGTTTACATTGTTCTCCTCTCCTCCATTTTATCCTCCCACCAAAGGGTAAGCTGAGAGTGTGGGAGAAGGTCTGAATGGACACCTATCAGGGAAAGCCATGAGCTCTGAGCAGAGTTTAGAAGGGATCCTGGTCAGAGAGGGACGTGTACCAGTGCCAAGTCTGCCGACCCACCCTAGATGGAGGGAGTCTAGTAGGACTACTCAGGATGGGGCCATGTCACTCTTAAATAGGACATTGCAGGCCACAGTCCCAAGACGAGAAGGTGCAGGAAAGAGTTGTGTTGGCCAGCAGATGCAATCTGTTATCTCCCGAGTTCTTAACTGAAGCTTGGTTACAGAATTCAGGAAATCCTGGTGCATATGACTGATCAGGCCCTTTCACAATCTCACAAATTGCTGTAAAAGATTCATGAGTATTTTTCTATGAAGTTATATCCTGTCTTGTTAGTCCCTAAGTGATCCTCCCTACAAATCAGCAACATTTTAAAACCCTTTTCCGTATCACTCTCTGAAGACAAAAACCTGAAGATTTTGGTCCAAGCCAATGCAAAATGACAGCCGAAATATACCAAGTTTATGGAAAATGTATGTAAACATGACAAATAAAAATGGATTTGCTGCAAGCATGCAGGTGCAAAAGACTTGCCTGCTTTTTAAGCATACCAGTCTGGCAAAAGATTTATGGATATTTTGAACTGTGTTCATTAAAGGGTGATTTTTTAAAAATGATAGGCACCCTCCCTTCTCCCCTCTTTGCCTTCCATGCTGTTACAATTCTTGAACGTTCCTTCATTTTAAAAAGAGCAGTTATGAATGTGTATCTCCCAAGCACTTTCATTTTTGTGTCAATTTACAGATTTTATTATGGTCCTGCCAGTCCAAATTACAGTGTTTTCAGTGCATTCAGAATCTACAGTGCTTAATTTTCAGACAATGGGGTTAAAGTTCATGAATGCTGATATTTTGGGTGCTGAGATCCCACTGCCAATTTTATCCCTTTTAAACATCTTGTGTAATCAGAAGTAAACAACAACAACAACAACAACTGTGAATGATATGCTTAAACATTCTCCTAGCAACCCACCAGCCAATAACATTTTAGAACTAGATTTTAAATGACAGCAGCTTAATAATATTATATAAGATTTCAGTATGGACATTACTTAAGAAGAATGGTCCCACTGGAACATTCATTTATGTTAGCTGAGTCAAAAGAAACTAAACTAGGCAATAAGGCAGGTGGGATTCTTCTCAAATTCAAAACGTGGATCCTTGGTCTGATCATCCAGTAGGGCTCTTGTGATGCCATCAATTGATCTTGATAATGGGTTTGTGCATTCGCAGGGACTGGCACGTACAAACCAGGCATTCCAGGGATTGGATTATGCCATCCACCACATAGACCTATAGCAGGAGTCTCCAGTCTTTTTGAGCCTGTGAGTACCTTTGGAATTCTGACAAAGGGCGGTGGGTGCAACCACAATATGGCTGCCACAGGACATGGAGCCAACCACAAAATGGCTGCCATGGGAAGCAGAGCCACACACACATATACAGAAGAAGCACAAGCACTGGGGAGAAAAGGAGTAATGTTTAATAAATTTGGAAAGCAAAGCGAGAGAGAACAAAATCAGCCCTGTGGTGGCAGCTGCCACTGAAACAACATTATTTTAATTTGCCCAGACAATCAGAGTTCCAGGGGCCAATCAGGAGCCCTGCTAGGCAACATTCTATAAACAGTTGGTGGGCACTAGGAAAGGTGTCAGGATGTGCCATGAAGCCCTTGGGCATTGTGTTGGGGACACCTGAAGTATAGATATTGTTGCTGAATAAGAAACTGCACATGCAGTGCCATTCAGAGTGTGAGTATTGTTGGCTTTGAAAATACTCATCACTTCTTTGAGACAGGAGGAAAGACAGACTGTGGCCCCGGTCACACTGGGGGAAATAGGCACGGCCAAAGTGTGGCTTTTTTGAGCCGCACCAAACGAGACGCGTGGCGGCAGGATCAGACAGATCCCCCCAGCCGCCATGCAGGTCCTCCCCGACACGATCAGATGCCGGGAGGAAGCCATGGACCAGAGAGCGAGGCCAGCCCACTGCGCATGCACGTGCATGCGCAGTTTGGCAGGACCTCGCATGCTGCGGGAGAGATGGGCGCACCGGTGATCAGACGGCCGTCCATGCAGCAGATTTTCAGGTAGGTAGTCGTGTTTTCTAGGGGTTTTTTTGATGCACAGTTTTGCCTGGAAGGGACAGATCGGGGATGGGTGCGCGCCGCTTCCCAGATGTTGCGGTGTGATCGCGCCTGCTTGATGCTCCCCCGATCCATCCCTCTCGCGTGGCAAATCCTCCCGTGTGACTGGGGCCTGTGTTTCACTTTCCTTCCAGAAGAGCAATCAGAGCTAACACTAACTGTTGTCTAATTGGTGAGCTGTCAGGTGCTGAAGTGACCAGGCAGCCATCGCTATCAGCACTGGTCTCTGAATGGAGACTATAAGTTTCTTGTGTTCATAGTCAAGATCAGACCAATTGCATTGTTTGGAGCCAGCATGGACTCCTGTCTGCTTGGGGTCAGATTAGACCATACTCTCAAGCTGGTGGGTGCATGTAGGTGTGTTCCCATGCATTTGTAGCATGTCTAAAACTGTTTTCTCTGCAGGAACTATGCTGCAGTGCATGGGGATATTATGGACTGAATGGCAAATAATTGATTTTTGAGGCTACTGGTGGACATACCTAAGGATTGTTTCCAAAAGTTCCTCCTCACGAATGTTGCATCCCAGTAGAGTTGCTGTCCTAGTATAAACTACAAGGGGCCCAGTGGATTAAAAACGTATATAGACTTTCTGCCTAGTGATCCCTGGCCCGAAGGATATCTGTCTGTCCTTGGCCAGAGCCAGAGCCTTTTTGACCATGGCGCCGGCCTGGTGGAACTCTCTGCCTAATGACATCCGTGCCCTGAGGGACCTAATGCAGTTCCACAGGGCCTGTAAGACCCGAATTTTCTGCCAGGCCTATGGTTGAGGACAGCAATGGTTGACATTAAACCTGGCCTTCATCTCTCCACCCCTCCAAGGGGTAGAACACAAACACTTTACTGCCATCTGGAACAGTTTGATTGTTTTTGTTTTAAATTCTTAACCTGTTTGTATGACTGTATTGGGATGATATAGTGCATTTACTGAATGTTGTGAACTGCCCTGAGCCCTATTTGGGGGAAGGCAATCTTGAAATCAAATTAAATAAACATATTTGTACAGGAGAAAATAAAAGTGTGGCACTCAGATAGAATTCAGTTGGTGGGGAAAGCTTCCCCTTTGTCCAAAGGACGGTAACCTCATGGCCCTAGGCAGAGGATGGGGTTGGCCCCAGACTCAGAAACAACTGCAGCTCCTTTGGTTTCTTCCATGGAAGACGTCTGCCATCAAGTTCTAGGGGAGAAAATAAATCAGCACATTTTAGGAAACAGATTGGGTAGGAAAAGTTGAACTTCCCACCAAAAATACCGTTAGCTCCAGAATCACAGCTTAGAGCAATTTTTGCCTCCATTCCTCACCTATTCAGTGCCACCTCTTCTTTCTCTTTGACCCTCCCACCACTTCCGGAACCTTCTTTTCCTGTCCTCTTTTAAAACAGTTTATTTCTTAAAACCATTGTTTCTCAAAGAGTGTATTTCAGTTTGTTTACTATACTTCTATACCACTTTTACTTTTTTGCCCCAAAGCCGTTTACAATATCAAAAGGGTGCAAACCAACCACAACATGACACATTCAAATAGTAGTTAAAACCTCTCCAGATATACAATTAAAACTGAGGCAGGCGAAACCCCCTAAACAATACAGCCTCACACTGGCATCTCAACTGAATAAGAGAGGAGGCAGCCCTGGCCTCAGCTGGCTTCACCTTCCACAGGGATGGGGCTGCCACAGAAAGCCCCCTTGCCCTGGTAGTTACAGATCTCACCTCTTTTAAGAAAGGGAGGGAGCGAGAGAGCAAAGTGTGTTGTGAGGACCTTTAGGTCCATCAAAGCTCAGGAGGCAGTTTTTGGGACCCAGAGTGTAAAGTGCTTTAAAGCATCATAAACTGGATCTGGAAGAAAACAGGTAACTGGTGTAGCTGCTGTGATGCTGTTGTCATATGGGGGTGGCCTTCAAGAACAGCCCAGAGTACACAGTAATTTGGTCTCATGTTTACAGTAGCATTAATCAGTGTCGCTACTTAGCTGCATCCAAGAATGGCCATCATTTTGTGCCTTGAAGTAGTTGCTGTGAATTTCCCTGAATGCAAAATCAGAGGTGGATGCGAAGGTTCCTCTTTAGATAACCCTGCTGAGGATGCAGAAAGCATAACAAGACTTGCACACGTCTTGAAGGGATTGGCACATTCCCAGGTGGTTGCCAAATGTTGCCTACATTTGAGTTGAATTTGAAGGTTTTTGCTCAGGGCAAAATCTGAGAAACAGCAAAAAGAAGTTAAAATAGTTTGAACAGTATTATTCCCAGGCAGGGTCATAGTCCCCATTCCCAGCGATAGGTACATAAGGGATAGGTAGCAAAAGTCATGAAGGCCCTTTGTAGTAACGGATCCTTTGATACCAAAAAGTCCAACATGAGACTGTGGTATATTTATTGTGTATGTGTATGTATGTAATGGAACAGTCTGCTCCTCCCCTAATATCTGTGTGATTTAGTTTGGTCCTGTTGGCTGGACCTCTCATTTCAGTTTCCAGTTTTGTATGTTAGCTGAGGTTGTTGGCTGTTGGAGTTGTCTCCATGGCAAATAAATGGCTGATGTTTTGAGCCAGCTTGTCTCTGCTGAATGGACCTGAGAAACGGGTGCCCGAGTGACTACTCTGACCTCGGAACCCACAGCCAAAGGGGGACATTACAGAGGCAATACAGAGGAGCATTCCAAGTTTGGTCAATGAAAGATGAAAATAGTTTTAACTGCAGCCATACTCCATGAGTCAGCATCTCCCCAACTTCCTGCCTTTTCTCCTCACCATCCTGTCAAGCCCTTAATCAGCTCTTAGAGTTCAAGTCTTCATGTATTCAGCCCTTGCAGATTATTTCAAGTCATTTTAGTGGCTACTGGATTTGGGCTCCTGCACTGTTGGGTTTATTTTATTTTTAGACCAGTTTGAAATGTATATGAACCACAACAGCATCCAAAGATCTCTGTGTATCTCAGCAGCTTCTGAAACATGTTAATTTCAAAAGAAGTTCGGCCTCTGAAGTTTGTGCTTAGAAATAATCCCATGGAGGTCCTGAGGAGGAGGCCAAGGGGAGACTTCAGGGCTTTGGCAGATCTGAAAGCACTATGGAGATTTATACCCACACAGTATGTGCCCTTGTCATCCTGGAACTAGAAGAGGAATGCACAGACAGATTCACTCAGCCCAGTCCTGCCTATCTTCATATACAAGACTCCTCAGTTGTAACCCCCCCACACATTCATGTTGTTTTTTTCTTTGTAATCAGCAAGCACTTAGTACTTTTATTTAATTCATCTGCTCTCTGTTCCTCTAGTTTGTAACAAGACCATCCTCTTGAACGTTGGGTTTTCAGAATGAAAGTTGTTCGAAAAACAGCTTGGCCCCTCTATGGGAGCACAGTAGTCCTTTCACTCACCTGCATCAGTAGAGCTGCGAACCACCAGAGCAGGCGAAGATCCACTCCTGAATGGAGCACAAGGGGGCCCAATGGGCAAGAGCCAACAGCATGGCCACCAAGATGTTGGCATAAGCTGGCTATTTGCCATCACCATGGTGGTACACTCAGTAAACACATCTGCTGCTGTGGTGGTGGGGAAGTATGCTGGTATAGGCTGAGGAAACTTCACAGGGACAGAACTGTGACTATGTGTGCCTTGTCAGAGCGGGGGAGAATATGCCTGAGAGAGGTAGCAGGCTGCAGTACAGGATTCCTCCCAGGAAGGAGGAGGAGGAGGAGGAGGACCTGGGAAATATGAAACTCACTCTCTTCCTAGTCTGAGGCTCCTTAAGGCTGGTTCTAAGATGCCTAGGCTAGCCTAGAACTCTCTTCCTTTGGTTAATTGGCCTGAGGACTTAAGGGAGTGGCCAGTCCCGACAACATCCACACCTGTTTTTAAAGAGAGAAAAAATACAAAATATATTTTAATACAAAATTTGCCTTGAAAATTTGAGCTATAAGTAGAAAAGTTGGCTGCACGTCCTGGATACCATCTATGCTTCTAATTCAAACCCACACCCATTTCCAAGGCAGTTAAGAAGGATGTAATACATACTACAGTCTGAAATATGACTTAGATTTTAATGTCTCCACTGAAAATGGGGCTTTTATATTGCCAGAGTAGGTAAATGCTGGACAAGCCAGCAACACACAGACTCAGGGGTTTAATTGAAATGAATTAAGCAGGTGTTTCAAAACACAGTGATAAAAAGAAAAGAAAACTGAAAAGAAGACTGTTAATGTTAATATAGCATGCCATTGAACTGAACCTACTTTAGCCTCCCTCAGCAGCATCCTGACCATTCTAATTTAAAGCTAGGTTTTCCTAATTTTTTCTAAGTGTGCAGAGCAACTTCCATAATCACCCATCAGTCATACTTACCTCTCAGAGGACCCAGGGACTGTCTACTCCTCCATTACTCTCTGTTTTAAAAAATTGTTCTCTGATCCTTCCAGGCCTCTTCGAACCATTTGGGGTGCTCTGTCTCAGACATCGGCCACCGGTTCCTTGTGTGAGGTGGTACTGATTGCTACCCTACTTCTTAAAGGTAGGACTTCTTAAGGGTTTTTAAAAGTGATGTTTGCTATAGCTTTTTAGCATTATGGCAATTGCTGTTTGTTTTTAACTTTTAAAAGCCCTCAGGGTGTGAGAAAGAGCATGCTGAAGATGGGGGGAGGGGGGACCTGGAAAATTTCCACATGGAAGTTTGCTGTGTGGAAGTTGCCAAAGTCAGGGACCGTTCACTGAATGAAATCCTTTTTAGTTCAGTGTGACTGGGTTTAAACTAGGCCAAGCTCTGTGTACTTTAAGTTTCTTAGGAATGCATTAACATTGTCTGTCTGTCTGTCATCTATCTATTATCTGTCTGTCTGTCTATCATCTATCTATCTAATCTTCCACTTCGCCTATGAAGCCAGGACCATGGAGAGCCCCTTTAATCCTCTGCAGCCCATCAAATAGACAACATTATCATCATAAAACCCATTCTCAAAGACAGAAGGGAAAAATGAGGATATAAAATAGCTCTCCAGACAAGGCAATTTTATTTATATAGGTATATTTATGATATATGCATAGATCTCAGGCACATATTCAATGAGACTATTGTGACTGATGGCCATCAGCCAATTCCTTAAGATTAGAGTTAATTCCTATTTGCTGTGTGCCACTTTTTAAGGGCTTGGGGGAGAAAACTAGAATTTGATGCTCAGAGTCAGGTAAACAACTCTTCTCTGCTAGTTGTCAGGAACCACTGCAAATGAGAAGGGACTTCCTAAAATTGAAGAGCCCCACATTTGCCCCCAGAGACCCATGTGGCCTTAAGGGAGCAGGTGTTCCTAGGAGGGTGAAGATATTTCTGGCCAGGATATAGAGTTGCAGAGTGCTCCAGCAGAGACAGTGGAGGCATAACTATTTCAGACCCTAACAGTTATGGAGGGCCAGCCCAGGAAGGAACCCTGGGGACTGAACATAGGGCTGCCAGGCATGGCCTGATAACCAGTGGGAATCCAGGGGGTAGGGACATGGGGGGCACTATTGAATGAAGTGAGATAGTCTCTCTCAAAAAGTACTCAACTGGGAAAAAAAGTTAAAAACATTTCTACTCATCCAAAACAAAACCAAAAAAATCTCAGAACTATGTTTTTTTGTTTTTTTAACTCAAAGATTTTATTAATTTTTGTCAAAGATACATAGTTTAAACAATGTAAACGTAAACAGGTTTCTTCACCTGAAAAGGAAGAATAACACTGAAAAACAGTAACATCCTAAACTTTTTGAGTCATCAGGAGTGCAGAATACGGCAATAAAGTTTTAACAGTTATATAACATTATCTTGTATTTAGCCTCTGTAATGGTTTCCCAATCAAACTTTTCAAAGGTTATATTTTCTAAAATAGGATACCATTTCCCCAGGAGGTTATATAGCTCACGCTCATTTTGATCACTTGAATTATATATAGATATGGTTTCTAGCATGAAAAAATCCCATACTTTATGACGCCAGAATTCCATGCTTGGGGGATGACTATCTTTCCAACTATTAGCTATTGTTACCTTTGTGGCTGTTATTAATATGTTGATTAATTGTTTTCTAACAGTAGGTGGACCATCTTCCGGCCAGAGATTTAAAAGTAATAGCTTTGGGTCGAGAGGTATTTCATAGCCGGTAAGTGTATGAATACATGTTACGATTGACCTCCAAAAATTCGCGATATGCTTACATGACCACCAATTGTGGAAGTAATTAGCCCTTTCCCCGCATAATTTCCAGCATAAGGGAGAAGCTTGTGGGAAGATATGTGAGAGTTTTGATGGTGGTAAGTACAATCTTAATAGAACTATGTTAATGGGGAGGGACAATTGGGGAGATATAAAAAGTTGATGCTACATATCCTCCATGTTGAAGACGCAGTTAGCTGAGTTCCCAGATGGTGGAGTTTTTTATGGTGGCACAAGATTCCCACATGGTTTTACTGCAACAGAAGAACATGGCTGCCCCTCTAGAATCTGGCTACTTAGTTTGTTCCAAGATTTCACTATGGCTTAGCATAAGAGTTTATTTTCAGAACAGGGTGGAGTCAGGGCAGAAAAATACTTTTGGGCATGCATAGAATGCCTTCTCCTCCATACTGGAAAACTGCAGTCCCCTTTCTTTGTGCATGCTTTAATAATTCAGCAGCATACTTACAGATGCAGGGGAAGCAGTGGAATGATATTTTTAAATCCATCTGTAAAACTGAGAATAAGGTAACTGCATGTGCTATAGCTCATTTGGTGTAGTGGTTAAGAGCAGCAGACTCTAATCTAGAGAACCAGATTTGATTCCCTGCTTCTCCACATGCTTCTCAGAGCTGTTCTCTCATCAGAAGTTCTCTCAGTTACTGGTCCACAGCCTCGCTGATGCAGGAGTTCAGGGGCTTGCCTTGCAATGGCTTACTTCCTTCCTCCATGGTTGGGGACAAAGGGTGGTGTTAGGGGAACAGCTCTCCCAGAGGCAACCACTAGAGTGTGGAGTGCCACATGGGGTGGTGCTTTCCCTGATGTTATTTAACATCTACATGCACCCCCTTGCCCAGATTGCCCAGAGCCATGGGCTGGGATGTCATCAGTATGTGGATGACACCCAGCTGTTTCTGATGTTGGATGGTCAGTCTCACTCCAGACTGGAAGATCTGGACTGGGCATTACAAGCTGTGGCTGGTTGGCTCAGAGTGAGCCAACTGAAATTGAATCTGATGAGGATGGAGGTCCTGTGCTTGAGTTGGGGCGGTCTGGGGGTAGGGATCCCACTCCCGACCTTCGATGGGGACCCCCTTGCCCAGATTGCCCAGAGCCATGGGCTGGGATGTCATCAGTATGTGGATGACACCCAGCTGTTTCTGATGTTGGATGGTCAGTCTCCCTCCAGACTGGAAGATCTGGACTGGGCATTACAAGCTGTGGCTGGTTGGCTCAGAGTGAGCCAACTGAAATTGAATCTGATGAGGATGGAGGTCCTGTGCTTGAGTTGGGGCGGTCTGGGGGTAGGGATCCCACTCCCGACCTTCGATGGGGCACCATTGGTGCCAGCGCCCGAGGTTAGGCATTTGGGAGCACATCCAACCTGCCCTGAAGGCATAGCACTGGCTGCCGATAGCATACTGGATTCGCTTCAAGGTGCTGGTTTTTACCTTTAAAACCCTTTATGACCAGTGTCTGACTTACCTGAGGGACTGCCTTTCTCCATATATACCCCAGAGAGCACTACGGTCTGGGTCACAAAATCGACTGGCCCTCCCAGGTCCCAAGGATGCCCGGCTAGTTGTAACCAGGGCCAGGGCTTTCTCGGTGGCGGCTCCATAGTGGTGGAATGAGCTCCCGGAAGAGATCAGAGCCCTGTGGGACCTTTTACAGTTCTGCAGGGCCTGCAAGATGGAACTCTTCCACCAGGCTTTCAACTAGGAGCTGCCACCACTATTAACAACTGCAACAGCCATACAGCCTGGTCCCTGGTCAGTTACCAATAGTCTAGGCATGCTGACTACATCTGAGGAAGATCAGTCAGCTGGAACTTAAACAACTGTGGAATGCACTCATGCGGTAATGCCATCATTATGATACCAAACAACAAAGCTAGCACTTTAACATTGTATTGTTTTAATGAATTGTTTTTAAATGTTTTATTAACATTTTATTCTTATTGTGAATTTTATCCCTTGTAAGCCGCCCTGAGCCTGCTCTGGTGGGGTAGGGCGGGGTATAAATCATAAAATAACTAAATAAAAAAAATTTAAATCTCAGTTTGCCCTTGGTCCCTTTATCTAGCACAAAACCTAGACACACCAGTGTATATAATGGTGCTGAATGAGGAACACTGGGATCCCTGAGACTGATTTTATATTGTTCAGTAAGATTGTTTGTCATATAACAGGAAGCTTAATGCCTGCAGTAGCAAAGTTGCATTTGCAAAAAGCCAAGTATCAGATGTCCCACCAATTTGTGTGTAAAGTGCCATTAAGTCACAGCCAACATATGGCAACCCCAGCAAAGGGTTTTCCAAGGCAAGTGAAAAGCAGAGGTGGTTGGCCATTGCCTTACTCTAGTCTCCTTTTCAAGTACCAACCCTGCTTGGCTTCTGAGATCTGACCAGATCAGGCTCTACCATGCTGCTTCCCTTCCCTATCCTACCAAAACAATAACAATAAAAAGTAATTGCTTGAAAATGATTTAAAAATTTAATTAAATCACTTATTATTGGGGGGGGGGGGTTAGTTCTAACTACTAACCTCAGACACCATATATGCTTTAACTAAGTCCAAAACAAGGTCTATTAAAAACCAGAAACACATGGAAAGGTTGGAAGAAGGGGAAGGGGAATCACTCTTTCACTACTCTGATAGATTGTTGGGAATTAACTTGACTATTCATAATGTTAACAGAGGTTTGCTGTTTGTAATTGTTCTTCTGTTCATAATATTAGGGTGCGATCACACCCAGAATTAGCCACGCCATAGGAGCGAATGCCAGGTGGATTTTTAAGGGCATGATCAGATGCAAACATCTGGGAAACGTCCCGCAGCCATCGGCAACCTGTTTTGCTCCGCTGTAGAAGCAGAGTAAAAAGACACTAGAGAAAGTCCAGTAGCAAATGGGTTGCTATGGGCCAGGAATGGACTTTCCGCTGTGTGATCGAAAGAAAAAAAAAAGATTCACCTGTGGTTCCATCTGATCATGCAGTGGTGGGCTGCCCCCACAGCTCCAGGGACAGTGTGATTGCGCAAATATGGGTCAAATTCCTATGGAGCAAATAACCTTGCTTTCCCCCCCCCCACGTTATCTCGCACGTGCGAATGCAACCTTAATGTAGGTTTGCTTTTTTACTGTTAGGTATGTTTTAACTTCCCAGCCAAGGTAAGAATGAGAGAGAATGAGACCAAAACTTGAAAATACCAATGCTGGCTTGGTTAATGGGCTTAGCAGCATCTTAAGACAGGCAAGTGTTTAGCTCAGCCTCACTGTAGTAAAATCTCCAGCCTCTGATGACTTCCACATGGGTTATCTGCCTTGGATTCACTGCTCTTGGGAAGTGTGTTTTTCCCCCATCCCCCCATGACATCATGGTGCTTTTGTGCACTTTCTGGGGTTTGCTGGCGTTTCTTTGATCTTTCTCAAACCTCTTTTGCACTGAAGATTTGGGAAAGACCACAGTAAAGTCTGGATGGCTAAAGTGTGGGTAGGAAAATTTGGATTTCCCTCATCCACATGTCAGCCATTTTCCCTGAGTCTGTCCTTGCTGTGGCCATTTCCTTCCCCACCACAGCAGGTTTTACATTTTTTAAAACTGGCACTATAATATCATAATACCATGTTATAACAAACATGCATACTAGGTTCTCTGAATTTTCAGCTTTCATTAAAAAACCAAGCCTCTATTCCCTTCCATTGTGGAGATATAAGGGGAAAGGCATATCTCCACAATGGGAAAGGCTAGAGACTTACTTTTAAAAAATGACAGTTGGGAATTCAGAGAATGTAATACACATAGGTCTCTGGAATCCTCCCCCCCGGCAGCCCCGCCACTACCCCATGAAAAGCCCAAGACCCTCTAGAAGGTTTTTACGCATTATAGCAAGAATACCCAGGGATACAGCAAGAAGGAATTAGGAATCAACATCCCTCCCTCTTGTACATCTGGAGTATGCTCAACAAATTCAAGCTCTGCCTCTATACAACTTCTGGAGGATCTTCCAACCCCACAGCAGTGGCTTTTTTTGTAGCCTATTAGGCCAATAACAGAATTTAAAAAAAACCCCTCTACAGATTGCTTATGCAAACTTTCCATTCACTGAAACAGTTCCAAACCTTTATAACACAACATCACAGAGATATCAAGTTTGATTCTGGTATGAATATTTATTATGTACTTGTCCATCATCATCATCAACAACTGACTTTTCATGCATGAGAGATAGAATGGCCAGACCCAGCCTGCCAACCAGTGGGAATCTGAGGAGGGTGTTTAAGGGGGTAGCCTTCCGGTAAAATCCAGAAATAATGTCATGCCTCTCTAGGAATTGGCTGAAACTCTATGGTAAATCTTGGAGTGAACTGATGTCACATGTGGAAAACTAGGGAAACTCCCAAGTTTATCTGGAGTGGAAGAAAAATAAAATTTCAAAAATGGCCATTGGGTGACTGTATGATGTTGCTTTCGGAAAAGCTGGCAGAGATGTCATGCATGTCTTTGGTTTCAGCATAGAGTTTTCAGTGATTCCTAGATTTCGGTCAATTCTTAGAGAGGTGTTAGGTGACATTACTACTGGGTTTTCTCAGAAGTGACGTCACACCATTGTCCAAGGGTAGGGCTGCCAAGTGGGGGCAGGTAAACCCCCGCTTTGGAGGCCCGATTTCCGCTGCTGCTGAATCGGGCCCCGGGGGGAACTCCGCCCCCCGAAGCACAGCGTGGCTGCGTCACCGGAGGTGATGCAACCACGCCAATCACGTTGGGGGCATGGCCCCGATCGTCGGAGGGAAAACTCTATGGTTTGCCCTCCGACGATCGGGGCCACGCCTTCAACGTGGTCAACATCGTGCGTCACTTCTGGTGACGTCCTGCCGGTGCGTGCGCACATCTTTGGACAGCAAATTAGACTTGGCAACCCTATCCAAGGGCCATTGTTTTATTTTACTTTTCTCTTACCGCAGCTCTGAGTGGCAGCCCTAAGGGCTGGTAACTGTAAGTACAGAAAAGGTGGAAAGTAGGTGGTAAGAGTTGAAAAGAGGTCTTGGTGTGTATATTTGTGTATGTGTGCATATATTTTTAGTACCACTCCTTGGCTTTTTCTGTCTTTAGAAATGCCAGAGAAGCAGTAGAACCTTGGGAGTTAATTATATCTAATGGTAAATAAAATTAAAATTAATCCAGATAAGGTAGAAGCTCTGTGGATGGGAAAATGGCTTTCTACCTGTTTAGTTTTTCTACTTATTTGTGATAGGTTTAGTCTGGGGTCATTCTAGACTCCACACTGACAAATAGTTGGCTGAACTTGCCCTCAGAGCCTAGAATACCATGATAAGAACTTCTGAAGATGTGCTTCTTACATTATAACTGATGATGATGATGTTCTGAAATTGTACACACGACAGGTAATCAGTTTGGTGTAGTGGTGAAGTGCATGAACTCTACTCTGGGAGAACCAGGTTTGATTCCCCACGCCTCCACTTGCAGCTGCTGGATGACCTTGGGCAAGCCATAGTTCTGTCAGAGCTGTTCTCTCAAGGACAGTTCTGGAAAGAGCTCTCTCAGCCCCGCCTACCTCACAGGGTGTCTGCTGTGGGGAGGGGAAGGGAAAGGAGTTTGTAAGCCGCTCTGAGACTCCGAGTGAAGGGCGGGGTATTAATCCAATCTCTTCTTCCTCTTCTCTCTTACCTGTAGACCTCTGTTGTTTTTCCAAGGCCACCCAGGGGTCTTGTTGTAGAAAAAGAGCTGCCGGAGCTCATTAGCATAACTCATTAGCATAACTTATTTGCATATGCCACGCCCCCTGACATCACCGGAAGTGACAGAAGGCCACACCCCCTGACATCACCGGAAGTGTGTCAGAAGGCCCGGCTACTTACCCTCCTGCTTCATCCTCATTCCCAAACGGAATGAGGATCGAAGCAGAGGGCGGGGTAAAGAAGGGGGCGGGGCTTCACCACGTGACCGCCCCGCCCCCTAGAGGTTCTCTTCCGGAGCTCCGGACCTGAGAGCTCCCCCCCGACTAGAGCCCTGAGGCCACCTATTGTGCATTTCTGGATTCTGTTGTTCATTTTAAAAATATGTCTCAGCAAGCTTCAAGATCTAAGCCCTTGTCTTATTAAGAGCCAACACTTTTACAGTGAAATTCCGAGCAGAGTTACAGTCTTCTAAACCCATTAATTTCAATGGATTTAGAAGGACACAAGTCCCTTTTGGATTGCACTGCTAGTCTTTTCACTGTAAATCTGTTACTATGTGTTTTCCTATTTTTCATAGAATGTTATTTTCCTGGTTTGTTACCCAGTTATCTTCTTGGTTTGTTACCACAGTGTTTCATTTTTCACTCTTCATGTTGTAAAGCATAACATGGATACCCAGGAATTTGTTAATTTTGTGACTGCTTATGGTGGTTTGCTCAATAAATGTGGCACATTTATTTATAAGCTGGACGGCAGGCAGAAAGAGCTAAGGTAAGATGTCTCTTAGTAAATAACACAATGCTGTTTGAGTTAATGCAGATATCATTATAAAAATCACGCTCTAGCTTAAGTCATTAATTTTTCTGTATGCTTCTATATTTTGCTGCACTGTGAGCAGGTCTGAAGCAGTCAGTATTAATTATGTTTAAGTAGGATTTCTGAGACCAGATCGTCATTAAGTCTGTGCCCCCAGATTTGGAGCGGCAGTAAACCATTTCTCCATTTAGTCTGGTGCTTTCCTGCCATATTTCATTTACTAGTTGTCTCTTAATTAAATCCATGATGGCCTACCAACACAGACTATTAAAATAACTATACTTTGCTCTTGACATATTTATGAGACAGATTCATAAGTGTATAGACTGATACTTGAACTTCTCCCTGAGAAATGCTAATAAGATTATGATGAAGGTAAGATTAGAACATTTGTCTGTTCTCCTTTCTTTTCTTTTTAGAGATTTATTTATGTAGCCACACTTCATTTTTTATTATTTCAGGCCCTCAGATGCTGGTTTGCATACACAGTGCTTTCATTGTCAAATTGGAAATCAGAAAAACTGGTAATTTATATCATTTCCGGGGGGGGGGGGAAAAAATCTGAGATGCATTCTTTGCACAGTGCTTTCCCGGAAATACAAATGTTTGCAGACATCTATAATATGCTCACGAAGACTGACATTTGCAAAGTACTGGATACTATATATTAAAAATAAACACACTACTTCAGGGAATTGAGTCTGAGAGACAATATTAACAACTGCAATGGGCCAGCTTTTCCCTTTAAAGGGAAAGTAATGTCTGGGTATAGCAGAAGACAGGCCAAAGAGTTCAGAAACAGATGGGAATGTTTTGTTACATTTTCTTGAAATAGGTGGCTGAAGGCATCTCACTGAATGGGTCTTTCTCTTTTCAGATGGTTGTAATCCTAAAACAGTATTTTGGTGAACAATTCCATAGATGTTAACATCATGAAGTACTTGTAGGTAACCTGGTCAGAGCTGTTCCTGAGAGGGTTAATCAGATTTAAGGGGTACAAATATTAACAGGATTGTGTAGTTTTCTGTATCCTGTGTGTTAACATGTTATTATCTTTATTGAATTATTATCCACACTTCTTTCGAGCAATTCAGGTCAGTGATTATATATATCTTTTCCCTCCCTCCCTCCCTCCCTTCCTCCCTCCCTCCATTTTATCTTCACAATAACCCTTTCAAACAGGTTGGGCCCATCCAGTGAGTTTTGTGTCCTGCATGGGGAATTGAATATGGTTCTTTGCAATCTAACATTCCAACCACTATACACTTTTTCTAGTGGCAAATATATCAAATATCTGACCTTGAAATTTTATTTTTATTTTAGAAAAAATACACAGGAGTACAAAGTGATGAAATGAAGATCTCTTCCTCCCCCCCACAAGTAAACCAGCATCAGTTCAGGCAGTTTCTGTAAATGCATCAGATCTCATAAAATCACCCACACGTACTCCTGACACTAGTAGTAATTACAATAACTTGTTTCAAAAAATTGGTCCTATACATGAATACTTATTGGCAATTATTTCTAAGTTCTTCAAACTCAAGATAGCATAATTTGATTCACACACAATGCTCTTGTAAATGTGGTTCATATTGGGTTTTATATGCAGCTTAAGATTGTTAATTGCCATTTGGAGTCTGGCAGTAAAATAGAGTTCACAATATGTCGCACAGAGAAATGTCTGAGAAATGCTTTTCTTAGTCTAATCAACTGTGAATAATGTAGATTCTGGAGTCTCTCCTTTTAGTCAAAGTGGATATGACTTTCCCTCCCCAAAGCCTATAAAGTCTAATCACCTTGTTATTGGTCTAATTAAAGAAATCTGTGGCAAGCAAAAGCGTGTATTTTTACCAAAAGATGACTTCAGTGATCCGCACTGCCATCATAGGCTTTGTTTTGACCATCATTTTCACTTCCTCTAACAATCTTACAGGTAATATTGAGGTACATACACGGCTATTTGTGCTCTGCAGTAAGAACTAGCAAGTGTTGCCATGCAAGCCTATCAATGTTTTTTTATGAACTGTATGGACTGTTGAAAGGGACTGTACAACATGGTGACCTGGGAATACCTGTTGAGACTGCACACCTGAAAGAGGGACACCTTCCTTTAGCGTTGTTGCTCCAGTGATGGTCCAGAGTTACTGGCCATCTCACCTGCTGTGAGATGAAGCAGTTCCATAAGCTTGTACGCCATGCCATGGAAAGACACGTTGACAGAGAACTCCAAACTCCATTAGGAGTTTCTGCCAGCACATGTAGGCAACCCCTCCCCCCCTCCTCCAGACCTGCAAAGCTGCGTAGCTCTGAGACTCTAGTAATAGTTGCTTAGCAACTAATTGCTCACCCATCAGCAAGCCAGCTAGGGCCATCAAGAGACAATAGCCTTAACCTGATGACTCATCTTACCCGCAACCAGGTGCCAGCTTCCAGTCTAAGTTTCTAGATCTCAATATTGACCACTCCTTAGTTCCCCCTCCCCTCTTCCAGCCAGCCAATAGTATGTTTTGTGGGACGGACTAACAGTAGGTGTCACAGGGGGATATGGCTAGCTCAACCTGCCCCCCCACACCTGACCACATGGTCTCTCCCTCTCCCTCTCCATGACCCCTATCGAAGCTTTAACCCTCTTATGTCCAGCTTGCTATCCATATACCCTACCTCCATTTTTAAACTCTAGTCTGCAGCTAGAGTCCACGTGGTTCTGCCGGTCCAGAGCACGTGTTCCCCATCTTCTATTTCTAAACCCCTCCATTCTTCCATTGGAACGTCTCAATTAATGAGGACAGGTAAATATCACTCAACCAACAAATATCCTGCTCATGCAAACATGATAATTATTTATCTTTATTTCTTAGTATAAGTATAATTGTGTGAGTGTTTGTGTATTGTTTGATTGAGACATCTCTACCAGTAAAAGAAATTATATTTCACCAATCATAGTCTCTGTGTCTGTTCTGGTACTTACAGCAAAGGTGGGACTTCTGTATAAATTGGTGTGAACCCTAATTTGCCTGTTGCCAATTGATAATCATAACTTCCCCAAGATTAATTGAGAATTTAAGGCAATTTGGCTAACACAAGATAGCCTAAATTCTGAGACAAAAAAGCTAAATGTAACCTGCAAACATTATTCATATCAATGTATTATTTCATATAACTTATTTTGCAATTTTACAGTATTTCACATAATTCATCCTGCTTCTGGGATGGAGCAAGGACCTATAACAGGATATGAAGTTCTTTGTGCCTGACCACAGTAATTTTATTGAACAAAGCTTTTGAGGCACTCTCAAGCATCTTTCAGTTATCTCCTTGCAACCAGAAGGGCTGGAACCTTACTTTATATATAAAGCAAGGCTGAGATTCTTGGAATGCTGAATTCTGTACCCACTACCACATTACATGAATTTTCTGTACATACACAGAATCACCCAATGTACCCAGGGTCCTGACTATGTGTGGTGCTCTCTGTATATTGGCAGGACCACTCAGAGGTCCAGAAAGACCCAGGTTACTTCCAGCTTTTGAGGCCCGTAGCTATAATCAAAATTTAAAATGATGATACAGGAGTTGCATAAAAACAAGTTGCAAAACTTTTCAAATACCAAGAAATTAACAGGTGTCTAAACAAGAGGCCCCCTTTGAGCATAAGGCCCAAGCTAAATAGCTCTCCTGCTGCCCCCTTTGACTGACCCTGTATATTTAACGCACTGGCGAATAGGTCATAGATCCTTTTGACAAAGGGCTACCAGTTTTTAACCCCAATCCAGTAAATTCCTGCAGGCTTCTTTGCAAGCCAGTTGTAGCTGAAAATGAGAATCACACGCATATATTTGTTTTGGGCATGAAATCTCCGAATGCACACCAAGTACCCTTGGCATCCTGTTGAAATACAGTTTGCACAATCATACTGTTACATAAGCATACAAAGATGGACTTCACTGTATGGAAAGAAATGAGGACCCAAAAAGATCCACAGGCACATACAGGTAATTTTGGTTCAAGGCAATTGTGCAGTTTTTGGCTGTAACCAGAGCTTCTCAGTGAAAGTATACAGAGATAATAATTTAAATGTAATAAAGACAGGATGTGTGATGAGAAGCTGAAAATAATCTGGAGGGGTGTGGGGGGGGCACCATGGAGGCCTCAATCTTTTTTACTCCTTAGAAAATGTAAAATAAAAGAATTCCTGCCCCTACCCATGATGCTAGCATAATGGCATTAACTAACATCAGGGAGCGTGGGGGAAAAGAGAGAACTGTTTATGCTGGACGAGGCCAAAGGTCCATTGACTCCAACCATCTGTCTCCACTGATGGTCAACCAAATCCCCTTTGGAAGCTCATAAGCAGTGCCAGATGGAAGTAGCTGTCCCATGTTCTGTCAGGTTCTGGCACTCAGTATTTCACTGCCTCTGAACATAAGGTAAGGAGACTAATGTCTGTTGGGTCCCACATTATTGCTGGGATAACTGAAAAGTCTGTCTATGTAAGTTAGTACCAATGGTAACCCAAAGTTCCCATGTTGTTTCCTCAGGGAATTAAAAACAAAAAACAAAAATCCATCAAAATTAGATTTCCTATAAAGGACACGTTTAAACAATACAAAAGGGATGTGACTGCTGTTGCTTGAATACGAGTGCTCTTTTTATCGTATCAATCCATTGTGCTTGTGTATGAAATGTTTTTGGTGGACTGTGAACTTCAGTGATATCTTGATGAATAATTTCATATAATGTTGGTAGGCTGTTGTTTTTACAATAGCGAAGGCTGAACTAGACAAGATACTGGGAGTTCTATGTCATGATCTCCCAGCATTTTAAAAATTCAGCTATCAAAAAGGTGGTGTCTTGATTTGGATCATGATCATGGCATGTTGGACAGGGGGATTTAAGCTTCCCACTGACACCATTTTCCCAACCTAACATGGCCCCAGGAAACTGCTATTTGTCCAGTGAGGAAACATGGGTGGCTCCAGTGGAGCAAATAGCTGCTTTTCAGGGCTGTTTTAGAGTGAGAAAATGAGGGTGAAGGCTTAAAGTGTTTTTTCCCCAACAGGAATCCTGGAGCAGGTTCGATTTCTTCCCTCTAACATGAATCAACTTGTGGAAATCACTGCACAGGAATATAATGATGTTAGTGACCAGGCAGGAGTACAGGGGAGAAAACAGTCCTTCATTCATCCATGCTGGTCCAGTATGGCTTAAGATGAAAATATGTGCATAAATGTGAGCGGAATCTGAGTGGATACAAACATCTACTTCAGATTTCCTTTGCTTTGTTCCACCCATTTCCCCCTTTTGCCCATCTTTCTCCTGCTTGTCTTTCTTCTTGGGTCTTTGCTCTTGTCCCTCCTTAGCAAACATTACACTAATATACTCATTTGTGTTGACAGACAGAAGTTGTGTGGGTTGTGTCTGTATGCCAGGTACATGTTTGCTCCTAAGTTTTCAAATGTGTTAGGTATGAGTTCTTTTCTTTTTCATTAGCAAGAAGTGTGCTGGTTGCTAGGCATAGAAATAGGCATGAGATGCATGTGGTGATTGGAGTAATGGGAGCTAAAGGCCCCCGAAATTTGTTATATCAGGAGAAATCAGTGCCTTTGGAGGTAGGGGGCTCCCAAATGAAATGTTGTAGGTTCCTGAAAATGTGATATAACCAATGTTCCCTCTAAGCTGTGGAATCCGGGGGCTAAAAATCTGTGAGCTAGCTCACGCTAACTCAGCTTAGAGGGAACACTGGTTATAACCCTTTTTTTCCCTTTCAGTTTTCTAACAGTTCCACTCCCATCCATGGCAGTGAAATAGTAAGAAAGAAGACAAGCAGACAAATTATTATACAAGTTTATACAATAGTTTTAATGTTGCTGCATTTCTTAAGAATAAGATTTATGACAAGAAAAAAATTGCAGCTGCAAAACCCTGTCTTCTGAATTGACCTCACATGAAGAACAGGCTGGTATGCTTTGTGCTGGCTCATTTCTTCATTGCCTAATGTCACCCTTTCTCATGATTCCTTTATTGTCTGCCTACATGTGAAATGCATCCATTGGCCTATAGCAGAGCTTTCAGACTTCAGGCTCTTATATATTACTGTGTGCTTTTGTGCTGCATTTGTACCTGTTTCTGACCCTTGGTGATTCTTTTTCTCTGCATCAAAATGAATACTTTTATGAAGTGGAACTGCAATGAAATCAAATTTAAATGGAACCTGGGCATTTCTTGGGTTCAGAAAGTCATACGAAGCTGGAGGACAGCAAAAAAAAAAAACTATTTGCCATCGGGTGGTATTATTGTTATTGATCCTTTGATTTTTGTTATCTACGATCATAATCCTTTAATAGATGCCTTAAAAACTGACAGCCTTTGCAACTGCATGTTTCAATTCAACTGTAGCATCACTTTAAAAATATGAAATTATTATAAGGGTGACTCTCATATACAGAGTTTCTCTGCCCCTTTGAAGTCAATAAGACTCTCTTCAAAAAGTCGAGTTGAAATTGGCACAGCAGAGCTTCCGTGTTACTCTCTGGAGCTCCTGAAAGAATGGAGCACTAGTATCCTGCAGGAGCAGGCAACTGAAATTTGCTGTTCTCTACACAGAGTTTCATATTCACAGAGCAATAAAATTGTGCTGTGCTCTGTCAATTCTACAGAGATTAAGGTCAAAGGAATATAAGGTTACATTTTAAGAGTGAAAAATACGTAGGACTGAGATAGGTAATGTCATTAAGTAGTTGTTTTGATAGAGAAGGTAAAGGCAAAAATAATCAGTAGCTATTATTCCACTATTAAACTTGGATCATCACCATCATTATGATGACCGTGATTACGATCCTGATTATGATGATCATCATCCCAGAGTCTATCTAACCAGCCATGCATGGACGTCTTCCTGTATCCTCTGTTCCTGTATCCTCTCCCAGTCCTTAAAACTATTTTTCCTGGGATCATGGAGTCCCTGCAGAGGAACACCTGTGTGGGTCAGTGAGAACAAAAAACAGCAATCTTTATGTGATCATACATATCTGCTGAAGTGTAGTGGGTTAGACGCATGTAGAAACCACTGAGACCGATGTAGTGATCAGCATGGTTTACTGGTACACAACAAAGACAAAGACAAACGGCAGGCTGGCCAACTATATACACACCTGGGAACACACCCCTAGGTCCCGTTGGTGGGTTTAAATCTCCCGCCACGGTCCCATTGGTCCCCCAGTGGAGAATATATCCCCCCCATTGGTCCCCCCATTGCTCCTCCAGAGTCAAGCTCTGGATTGTTCGCTGGCCCCTGGTGGCGGTCAGCGGACACAACAACTGCATTAAAGTTATTTTTGTGTGGTATTTTACTGATATTCACACAGTCTTGTGGATGGTAAAACCTCACACAGAATGTATAAAGACATAGATTGTTTTTTCAAAGAGTTTTATCAATGTATACATCTGCTTTGGTAAGACACCACATCAAAATAATGTTGGGACAATCATTCATATAATTCTAATATGATATGGGTTTTTTTTGCAGTCTTGTATCAATGTGAACATGTTAACATAAAGGAGGGAAAAAAGACATGAGTGAAGTGAAGGTACTGAAAACTGCAGCAAACCACAAATGCCCAGTGTGCTGTATAAAATCCAGAAAATTAAAAAAATACAATAGAAGTTTTCCAGTGCATTGTAAACACAAAGAATGTCATGAGCTCCCCAGCCCAATATTATAAAGGCATTTCGTTGCTATCCATCATATGACTTCAGTTTTTACTCCCAATTCTGTGAAAAGGATCTGAATTGCTGACATCTAAGAAGAACACACAGGCAATGGAAACCATTGCAGGAATATAAAGATTTCAGGAAAAAGTGCCAAGACTAAATTTGTTTCAGTAGAGAGAAAAGAGCTGAGGAAGTGTTACTAATAATTCATCAAGCTTTTTAAAAATAATGTTCATACTGCTTTGCAGGACATATCCCATGCATTTGCTCTCTTCCCACATTGTTAACTGTTGTTTCCATTTTACAGATTGGGAACTGAAATTGTGTTTGGATATTGTGCTTGTGGAAACAAGACACACTTCTGCATGACCAGCAAGTATGCAAAGGCCCCAAGGAATGAGCATGCAGTGTATACATGAATGCCACAGTTGGCCCTGTAATTGCTACATTATGCTTTTAGTACTTGTGCAGTTAGTGGTATGTTTTAAAAGAGATCACAAGAACTGACTGCAAGATTTGTAGGGTTCATGGTCAGACACTAAAGGTACACATAGACACGTAAGTAGTAGATCTCAACTCAAAATACTCAGATTAGCATGTGCTTTATAGAAACTGGAGAAGGTAGCAACAGCAGCCAATGGGTGGAAGGAATGGCTGTATAAAAAGTAGTGTAATCACATACAACACAAACATCAAAATTCAGTTGGATGCATTCAAGCTGCTCCCTGAACAATCAGCTCCCTGCTACCAACCAGAAAAGACATGAGCTGAACTGACAGGGGCTCAAGCATGCCCAACTGTAATTTTTTTTCATAGGAACTGATATTAATTTCATTCTATATAATATTGCAAATCCCCTCCTGTCCACAACCTGTTCCACACCTTTCAGAACTTCAGAATACCTTCCAGAGCAACCTTTGGGAAGCAGTATGATGCAAGTTGACTGTAGGGGGCTACCAGTTCTTCTTGCACAAGTAGAAATACCTTTTGCTTTTACAGTAGTATCTTTAAATCAAAACCACTGAATTTTAATAAATGTTATTTCCAATTTTTTACTGATGCTGCTTTGTGAAGTAAAGAGTTTTATATTTTACTTCATTTATTGTTCTCCTCCCTTATATGATATGTACTGTCAATGATACAGTTTTTATGGCTTTTATACATGTATAATCACTACTTTTTATTGGGCTGGATAAAAGAATGGGTCAAAATATACTGTAGTAAATGAACTAGATAATTATCCATTTAATTTTTCTATTCATAAGTATGGCAAGATTTTTTTCTGTCATAAGGTGGCAGAACACTTAAAATTATTGAGATATATGTCTAGGTGATAGAGGTAGCAAGCAGTTACAAGATCAGTTTGATCTGTTTGACAGTCCTAGCTGTCATGCTAGTGATTAAGTGATTACAGCCAGGTGTTATACTAGCAGGTATTCTCTATCAGGCATTGTTAGAGTCGGTAATTAATTCACCTTGTTAGTGATTGGCTGGGTTTAGTATATTAGCCATCAGCTTGATAAGCTGGGTGGGGACTTAGTCTCTCAAGCTAAGGCATGGTATGCTGTATGATAGCCTGTATATATCTGTGTATATATTCACCATTATATCTATATAAACTTTCTATGCACCTTCATCACCAGTCGGTCTCCAGCTTTACTACACCCAATAAAAATATCTGGATGATTGGGGAAGAGAGTGGTACTTAATAAACTTTAAAAAAGAAAACATAAGAAACTTTACAATCCCTAATGAGATGAAGAGCAATTTGGGGGCTAATTTTTGTCAGCATCTTTTTAATAAAATCCCTCATTTACTTTCTTCCATTTGAAGGCTGATGGTAGCCCACATGACCTGGCAGCATGGTGTTAGTTTCCCAATAGCCAGTCAACAGCAGCTTGAAGATTCCACCTTTCTGGAGAGCAAGTGTCCAAAAGCTATCTAACAATGACTGTGAGGCTATCAACAACAGAATGTGTACATACCATCTCATAAGAAGCACTGTGCCTTTCTTTTTTGGAGGACCAGTGACTAGCAACAATTGAACACAAAAGCCCCCCCCCCCCCCCGCACTAGTTGAACCTTTGGCACTTTCGGTATTTTGAGAAAGTGTAATGAATGCAAACTCAAAATGGCTGCAGTTGGATGGGAGGAACTGTCTCTTTGCTTTGGGAAAGTAATGCTGTTTGGCAACAGTTTCTAAAGGAAGGCAAGGGCTTGTTCCCCGCCTGGGGCAGATTGGCCATTTAACTCACAGGAGAAATTTCCCAGAGAGCCACTGGGAGCCAGGAGCAAGCTGAGTCAAGTCCCAACAGCTCTGCCAGCACCGCAGAGGACACTTGGCTCAGACCAACATGGTTGGCATCGGCTCGCCAGTTGTCCCCTCCACACCACCTGTTAGTTGCGGTAACATAATAAAAGGAAGGTAGTAAAACAGTGAGGCAAAGGGTAGCTCACTATTGTTGTTTTGCTCACCTCCCCACCCCCCGAACCCCTGATTGCTATCGGCATAGCATGTATGGGCATAAAAGGTGATTGATGCCAAGCAGAATCTCATTTGTCTCATCTCTCCCAAAAGCTTCAGGCAGATCACTGTGGGTGGGGCAGAATGATCATCTGAGAAAAGAGAATTGTCTGTACTGGCTTTACAGCATGCAGTACCTGACAGTTTGTTTTAAGCAATGACACAAAACACTTTTAATATTGTCATTCTTGCCATTGAGCTGGCCATCTTTCGGGGAGGGAAAAACCCTGGTATTTTTTTTTAAATGAATGTTCATTTTAATAAATGGCAGAAGATGCATGTTGCCCTTAGTCAGCAGGAAGTGGATATCCACCAGAGAACAGACTGATTGCGTTACAGTCATCCAGAACATTGAACAGCCCACAGTCCAAGGCAATAAATAAATAAATAACACAACTGCTTTTATTCAAATGATCATTCTCACTGCTGCTGGATCCTGCTGATTCACATACTTGCCTATTCTCCGACCTTGCACCAAAGGCTCCTGCCTGCAGGAATAATTAGAATGAGTGTTTCCCGTGCATGCCTCTGTCTTCCCGACAAACAGCTCTGAAAGACTGTCTTTGCAAAATATGCCATTAATTAAACTTTTTTGTTACTTTAATCATGTTTAACTGCACTTGTGTTTGGCTAGGTCTACTTTTTGGCACTCACATTATCAGACCAATGTGAACACTAGTACCGTTGATAACAACATAACCACTGGAACAGCCATGCCAGCCATTTTAGGCTCTTTAGAAGAAAAGATGGTTCGCAGTTGTAAGTGCTCAAAATGGAAGAACAGTGACGAGATAGTTCATGCTTACAAACGAACTTTAAATCATCTTAGCTACTAGAACTAAGATTAAAAGAAGATGAGGTTTCAGGGTAATATAACCTGACCTCTCAAAGCCGCTTCAACAACATTTTGGTTAAAATGTTTATTCCCCATCCCTGACCAGATGTTTTGCTTCCTGAGGCGGTGGTGGCAGCTGCCACCACCTCTCCATTGTTGCTACTGCCAATACCCAACTGAAGACAGTCCTCCTTATTTTTTTGCCCCCCATTCCTCTTTAAAAACAGTACAACAAGCCAGAGATGCCTTCTAGGTCTTCCTGAACTCTCACAAGATTCCTTGTTCTCACAAGAGTTTGGCCACTGTTTGGGTTATGTGAGAAAAGAATCATATAAGAGGTGGGATCTGGATGACACAGCTTGTGGTGCTCTTTTTAAAGAGGGCAGGGGGAGATAAGGGGGTCATTTCTGGCTGCTAGGCAGGAGCACCATTTGGATGAAAAGCAGGGAGTAAGCAGGTTGTTGGCTGGCTAGTGATAGGAGGCTGGCAATGGGTGGGGATGGGAGGTTGCTGTCACTCCCCTCAAAAAAAACCCAGCCACCTCAAGCAACTGTCTCAGAAGGCTTCATTATAGAGTAGACATTTATGCCTATCGAAGAGTACCAGAGGCTAGTCCAAGATATGAATTGAGCTCACAGAAAGCTGCCTAAAGCAGGTTCTCTGCCAAGGTGGCATAGAAATTTTCTAAATAAGATGTAGAATTTTCATATCCAAGCTCATGTAAGGTTACTTTCTTTGCTGTTGTTATTTCTAGTATTCATGTAGCACCATCAATGTATGTGGTGCTTTACAGAGTACAAGAAGACAACTCTCTGTTCCCCACAGTTACAATCTAAAATTTGGTACATAGTGGGGTGGAAAGGAAAAGCAGGGAGATGGGTATGGAGGTTAACAAGAGAAGCACATATGTTCATCCCAGCTACTCATGCTTAATTGCCACGGACAGATCACTACCTGCTGGGCTTTAGACTTATAGGGATACCAAGCCACTGCAGGGGTGAGAGATCAGTTAAGGTGTTCCACCCCCAAAGCCTGATGGATCTAGCTGGTTTTCAGATGGCATTGGGGGATTTTCCTGTTGACTTGGTTGGCGCTCCTGTTGATGCCCTGGCTGACCTTTGGAATGAGAAAATGACCATACCAATTGACATAGTCATTCCTAGGTTACCTCTCGTAGAGGGATGGTGAATATACAAAGAAGATGGACAGTGGAGAAAGACTTAGGATACATTCAACAAGGCATGGGCTAAAAGTCATTTTTTTAAAACCTACTTTGTGGTGGTGACTGAGGTGAAGAAACAATATTTTTCTTTCGGCTATTGCATCCTCACAGTGTAGACCTGTGGAACTCTTTCAGATGGCTGGTGGTGATCTATTTTGCTCAACACTGTGGATAAAATCTGCCATATTCACTCTGACTTGGACTCTACATTAACAGTGACAGGACTGGATGGTCCCAGGTGCTGACTTGTCCAGTTGTGTGGAATATCTTTCAGTTTGTTCAGTCTCAATCTGAGGATGTGGACAGGATTCTTGGAAGCAGTGGCGTACCAAGGGTGGGGCAGTGGGAGCAGTCTGCCCTGAGTGCAGGCAATAACAAGGTGTATGGTCATACCCTCAGGCAACTACACCTCTACAGGTGGGGAACTTCTCAGGTTCCTCCCCTTGCCCCTGCCCCTTGCTCACTGCATGCAGGATCAGGGAGGTGACAGTGAGTGATTTCACACTTTACTTACAGATGGAAAAGTTTTGCAAGCCAGTCTCCCGGGGAAGAAGAAGACAGCCCCATTGCTAACAAAGCCTGGAGGCTCTAAAATTTGACAGGCTCTGTGGCTGCCTCTTACTTCCACGTAAAAGTTGCACAGGATGTGACAACTCGCTTGCACACTTCCTACATCCCCAGACCTTCCCCTCCATCTACTAGCTAGTGAAAGCTTGGCATAGCAACTGATATATGTGTGTTTGTATATAAAATAAATATTCACATGCAGGTGGGTTTTGAAGTGGCGATTTCTGACTCTGATTACAGTTAAAACAGGCACTGGTGAGCCTGGCAGGGAGCTGTGTTCAAACCAGTTTCCCAGTGCTCTGCCAAATTAAAAGAGAGAAATGCATGGGATGAATCGGTCCCAACTCAATACTTCCCATTGACAATGGTCTGCTAAGACTTTTGAAGCAAGGAAGACCAAGGTGGTGTGTGCAAACTAATTTAGGTCCAGTTTTAAATCCTCCTTTTGGATGAATCGTGCTATTAACTCAAATTAGAATGGCTACTTTAAATGAGGGGGTGAGGACGATGCAGTTGTGCAACAAAGCAGTAGCTGTCTTTTAAAATGCAATTTAAATTTGCAACAATTTTCAGCCAGTCATCAGAAATGTACTTATTCGTGAGTTAGTAGTACCCCTCCTTTGCCATTACTGCAACTTGCTTCCCAGTTACATATGAACAGCTAAAACTGTTTCTCTTGTTCCTGAAGACCAGTGTGTTTTCCAAATCTGACATATATTTCTCTATACAATTCATAGAACTGAGCTAGAACTTGGAGGGTATAGATAACAGTTCCAAGATCTTGTTCCTTATGAGCAAAACAAGACAACTATTTTTTTAAAAAAAGCTGCTAGTGTGCTTGGGCTGAAACACCCCCCTTTCTTCACAGCAACCCTGTGAGGTAGGTTAGGCTGAAAATTTGTGACTGGCCCAAGGTCACCCTTGGGCCAGTTTAAACTGTCTTCCCTTCCCTCCAAGGGCTGGCTTGCCCAGCCTCCCTACAGCCACAGGGCGCCCGGGCAAGCCAAGGGAAGGCAGTTTAAACTGCCTTCCCTTCCCTTCAAGGGGGGGCTTGCCCAGGCAAGCCAAGGGAAAGCATGGGAGTGTGGCCTAATATGCTAATGAGCTGCACTGTCAGGGGTGTGGCCTAATATGCTAATGTGTTTCTGCTGTTGGGTGTGGCCTATTGTGCTAATGAGTACCTGCTGGGCTTTTTCTACAAAAAAAACCCTGCTCAGGATAATTAATAGGGTTCTAATTCAAAATTTAAAAAGGATGTAAATTGACTGGTAATTATTATACTGAATGAATTATTATTGTTGATATTGCATGTAAGGAATATATACCTGTTTTAGGATATTATAAACAGCACATTCTTCGCTTCATAAGATGGAACAAATAGAACACGTTAATTTATAAAAATAGATTTTTGCAGTGTATATATTTATTGACTCCTCTAACACTGCAGCTCGGGTCCAGGTGGGGCCTGGAGATCTCCCACTTTTACAACTGATCTCCAGCTGACAGAGATCAGCTCCCCTGGAGAAAATGGCTGCTTTGAAGGGTGGATTCTATGGCATTGTACCATGCTGAGGCCCCTCCCCTCCCCAAACCCCACCCTCTCCTGGATCCACCCCCAAAGTCCCCAAGTATTTGATTTGATTTATTAGATTTTTATCCCACCCTCCGGGTCAAAGCTGGCAACCCTATTGCCAACTAGGGGGGATTTATTATTTTTATTCATTTTATTTATTTAATTTATATCCCCCCTTTCTCCCCAGCGAGGACCCAAAGCAGCTAACATCATTCTCCTCTCCTCCATTTTGTCCTCACAAAAACCCTGTGAGGTGCATTGTCTGCACAGAATTTAAAAATAACCATAATAATAATGTTTACCTTAGTGTCCCCCGAAATAATGTGGTTAATTAAACTAATTAGTGCTGGGCGTGGAAGAGTTGGAGAGGCTGAGGGTTGCTGCCTCTGAGTGCTCTGGGAGACAGCACCTCCATCTTGGGGATCTTCAGCGGTGACTCAGTGGCTGGGAGCTGTGAGGAGCCACATGGCGCTGCCATATTGGAGCTGTTGAGCTCATCAGATAGAAGGGGGTGCTTAAAAATGACCTATGTTGGATGTCAAATATGCTAGGTATGCTACTGCTCAGAAGTCTGAGACCTACCAAGTGTTGTATGAACCTGTCTCCTCTTGGCTGCTTCAATCTGCTGGGAGGGCTGGCTGACTGTGTCTGGGAGACAGTAAATCCCTGTCGAAGAGAGGGGGTGGTTGCCCCTGCATTGAAACAGGAGGTGGTGGGTCCACTCTTAAAGAAACCTACTCTAGACCCTCAGGAGTTGAATAGCTATCACCCAGTCTCAAATTGATTGAATTAGTTGCAGCTGGACAACTTCAGGCATTTTTTTGGAATTGTTTGGATCAATAACAGTCTGGTTTTAGGCTTGGTTATGGGCCTGAAGTGACCTTGGTCACATCATGGGTTACCTGCACCAGGAAACAGATGGAGGAGTGCAACCCTAATAATTATCCTCAGCAGGGCTTTTTTTGTAGAAAAAGCCCAGCAGGAACTCATTAGCACAATAGGCCACACCCAACAGCAGAAACTCATTAGCATATTAGGCCACACCCCTGACAGTGCAGCTCATTAGCATATTAGGCCACACCTCATGCCTTCCCTTGGTTTGCCTGGGTAAGCCCCCCCTTGAAGGGAAGGCAGTTTAAACTGCCTTCTCTTGGCTTGCCTGGGCGCCCTGTGGCTGTAGGGAGCCTTGGCAAGCCAGCCCTTGGAGGGAAGGGAAGGCAGTTTAAACTGGCCCAAGGGAGACCAGCCATTGAAAGGCTAGCCCCCGATCCCCATGTCGGCGAGGCGGTGGGACGAGTAGCTGATGGTCGACCATGTCGCATGCCGCCGACAGGTCTAACAACAACAGCACCGCCGTCCTGCCCTGATCCAGATGCCTCCGGAGGTCATCTGTGAGGGTGACCAGTGCTGTCTCCATCCCGTGACCAGGACAGAAGCCGGACTGGAAGGGATCCAGTGAGGAAGGGTAATCCAGAAAGCTCTGCAACTGTATCGCCACCACCCTCTCTATTAATTTGCCAAAATAGGGCAAATTGGAGACCGGCTGATAGTTGACCAATTCGACCGGATCCAGACTTTTTTTTTAAGAGAGGGTGGACCATCGCTTCCTTGAGAGCCTCTGGGAATAGGCCCTCAGAGAGGGACCTGTTGATAATGTCCCTAAGGGTGCCTTGAAATCCCTCGCGGCCGGCTTTAATTAGCCAGGAGGGGCACAGATCAAGGCTGCATATGGTTGGACATACTGTTGAGATCAATCTGTCACCTTCCTCTAGGCTGAGAGGACTGAAATAATTCAGAATGGGACCAGAAGACATGCATGGGGCCTTGAGTTCACATACTGTCTCAAGTGCGGCCGGGAGGTCACGGTGGAGCAACAAGACTTTATCTGCAAAATAGCTCGCAAAAGTCTCAAAGCCTATATCCAATTCCCTAACATTTTGACTGCTCTGTGGCAGGGTGGTTAGAGACCGAATTGTTCTATATAATTGTGCCGGGCGCGAGCTTGCAGATACAATTGTTGCATAGAACTCCTTCTTCACAGCCTTGGTTGCCATCTCATACAACTTAATAAACGTTTCATAGGATGTTATTGATGCTTTGTCACAAACCCACCACCACTGTCTCTCTAGCTGTTTGAGCCTTTGCTTCATCAGCCTCAGCTCCTGGGTATACCAAGGAGCCAGCCTTGATCAAGGGCGCAGAGGACGTCTGGGAGTGATCTCGTCGATGGCCGCCGAGAGTCGGCTATGCCAATCCTCTACTAGCTCATCTAATGAGCTGTCAGGGGGCAATAGATCCCGGAGAGCCATCTGAAGCCACAATGGGTCCATTAGGCTCCGTGGGCGAGCCAAAATCCACTTGCCGCCCAAACAGGGTTGGGGTGACAAGTTCACTGAGGCCCTCAGGGCATGGTGGTCTGACCATGGTACTGCTGTACCAGTAACCTGGTCCACTGTAACCCCCGCCGTGAAGATCAAACCAAGCGTGTGACTGGCCTGATGAGTGGGGGCCATTACATATTGGGAGAATCCCGGCGCCACCATGGATGATGCCAGGTCCACCACCCGGGAGGAAGCCGCATCATCAGCACGAACATTGAAATCACCCAGGACTAGCAGCCTAGGGTGTTCCAACGCCCAACCCTACACGGCCTCCACCAGAGATGGCAGGCTGTCCGCTGGTGCGTTGGGCGGACGATACACTAGCCAGACAGCCAAACTCTCCCTGGCTTCCCACACAAAGCTGGCACACTCAATGCCTGCAATTCTCACCGCTGGGAGCGCCCTGAAGGAGTAATCCTCCCGAATGAACAAAGCCACCTCCCCCCTGCCCCAAAGTCTGAGATTGGTGAAAGACCAAGAACCCAGGAGGAGCCAACTGGGAGAGAGCAACCATCTCCCCATCTTGTACCCAGCTCTCGGTCACGCACGCCAGATCCGCGTCCTGCTCCAGCAGGAAGTCCCACAGGACTGAGGTCTTATTGTTTATGGACCTGGCATTGCACAACACCAGTGTCAGAGAGGAGTTTTTTATCCTTGCCCCACTGTCTGCCACCTTTGGAATGGGACGCAGGCTGGAAGGTGGCCGAGCGTCTCCATTTCTCTGCTGTAATGTAATGTGGTGCCAAGAACTGAAAATACTTTGGCTTGTTTTGTGTAGTTAGGGTGGTTTACTGTGCAGCAGAAGCAGAATTAGCACTCTTCTAAGACCAATGTCTTCAGATCCATGGAGTGTAGACATCTGAAACAGCTCTCAGTCTGTGGTCTAGATCTATAAAATACTAACTGGGGTAACAGTCAATTCCTCTTAATCCTGGTCAAATGTGTCTACTCCAGAGTAAGAACAGGAAACGGCCATAATGCAATAACTATAAATAGCATTGTACAAGTTAATAAGAATCTATATCTTTTAATCCAGTTGGCAATCTTTTCTGATGCAAACTTGTTATCTTAATAGCTATTTGTTAATTGCTTGTGTAACACTGATAGGAATATTTATAGAATTGTTAATTTCAGTTTAGACCCTTAATAACCTCTTTAAGTGTGAAGTTCATCTTCTCATTTCATCTCATTATCTCTCTTCCTCGTTTCATGCTAGTGAATAGCATCTCACAGGAACGTTTGTCATAATAATTTTGCAACAACAATTTTGCTGTAACCACCACTGGCTTTGTGACTGTTGTTTCTGGAAATAATTGCCATTTAAATTTCACTTTGGTTTGGAATTTGTATGCTCTGACATCCCAGTAAAGTTTGACAAAATTGGTGTGATTTATGACTAGAAGTGCATTGAGGGGACTTGTATACTGGGAAGTTGGTATACACGCTGAACTTAAAGGGGGAAGCTGTTTGAAGCCTCAAGTACCAGGACAACAGAACAAACGCTTGCAAGTTTTTTTTTAAAAAAAATGTATTAGTTGAATACTGTTCTTTTCCCATGCCTGTTTTATGGGGTCACTGGAATAAATGGGATTGATGGAGTTCCTTTTGCACCATTTATTTGGCACATAAGAAACCTATATACTATGTTACTTCTAAGGTATATGTCAACCATACTTGTGCAGGGCTTCAAGAGAACACAGATGGAGAGAGCTAGTTACCTAGAGACATCAGTCTACCACAACTCATTGGAAACTAGTTTTATAATAATCAGAATTCTCCTTGGGTGAACTTTGGCAGCCTTAGAATGCCTCGCTGCTAGAATTTCTGCTTTCATTACAGCACATGCCGTAAAAAATATCATGCTTTTTTTTTTAAGTGCATGTTTCAATCATTCCACTGCTGAAAGTGAAATGCATTTTTAAGCCATTTCCTTCCTTCCTCCCAGAAGATATCAGGATTCAGATGGCTAATCAGAGGTAATGCAAGGCAGGTCACCCTAGAGTACAATATTATCTTTTGTCTGAAGTTTGACCCATTTCTTGATGCTAGAATTGATGATGATGAGTGCCATTATATATTTATTATAATGTTTAAAGTAAACCATTGAGAAGGGAAAGGTAGGGATCCCTGCCCAAAGGCTTAACACCTGAGTATTAACAGATCATAGATAGGAAGAGTAGAGAGGACAGCAAGAGAGCCAGCCTGGAGTAGTGGGAGCATCTTTTACTTCCTTAAAAATGAGATTTGGCCATGGTTAGCATATAGATGATGGCTGTGCATTACTTGGGGCCCCCTTTGAAACAAGTCCTGAAGCTTCAAGTATTGTGGTTTGTAATCTGTCTTGACAGCCTGTATTGACTGAACAGCATAGAACAAAATTGTTTAAAATATATCCATAATGAGCAAGTCCTGCTCTGCCATGGATAGCCCAGGCAAGCCCAATCTCATCAGATCTCAGAAGCTAAGCAGGGTCCACTCTGTCAAGTACTTGGATGGGAGACCTCCTTGGAATACCAGAGGTGGGAGGCGGGGACAGGTTTATTCAGCCACCTCTCTGAATATCCTCCAGGCCCCCAGTAGGGGTCAGTCACCAGATGTCGCCATGACTTCCAGGTGTGTGTACGCACACACACATATGAAAAAAAAATTAAATACCCCCCCTTCAATGAACAAGTCCTCCCACCCTGAACACTGGCAGACTGGCCACAATGTCCCAAGATATCCCTCAGAATTCCAGTTTCTTGGGGAGAAATGCGTCCAGTTAGAGCAAGCGCCAAGGAAGTGAAAAGTTAACCTGTAAGGAGAAGGAAAATCCTCACAGACATCTTAGGGACAGGAGTGACTGTGTACTATTACTGGCAAGGCAGGTCAGCACAGAGGCAAGGAGAACTGAATTTCTCATATTGATTGCAAATAACAAGGCCATCATTGGCTGTACTTGTCCAGCAGTAAATGTTTAGACGAGGGGAAAAAATTCTAAAGCCGGCTAGAGACCATAAGAAGAGGAGGCTATTGAGAGGGCCTTAGCGGCATGAGGTATCTGTTTTAGCTATTATTATTTTTGTTTTGTTGCTGCTACATATAGAATCATTTGGAATCTTTGAAAAACTATAACTCTTCTCCCCATATGCACACGTGTACACACACACACACCCAAGTGGGCATGCAGACACAGAAAGTAATGCATTTTAAATAAGCCATCCTTTAAAACAACTGGAAATAATCATGGAAGTATTCTGTCTGCTGTCTGCATTAATGTGAGTTATTTCACCGCTTAGGAAAAAAAAAATCCTTTTAGAGGAAAACATCAATGGGGGGAGGAATCTGACAGCTTAAAATGTGTGGCTCAGCCATTTTAGTAATTAACCACAGTTCTACCGATTTGTGTATTTCCAGATGACGAGACAAGAAACAAGCTACATCTCAGAAGAAATTGCCCTCCAGAGAGAGGCGGGAAGCAAACAATTGTGAGGTTGATAGCTTGTACCGCCACCATTTTCTTCCCCTCCTGGTTCAAGGAGTTCCAAGCACCCTTCTGTAAATCATAATCTCAGACCAATTTATTATCTTCCAGCTCAGTGCACAACAATATCTGTTGCGCATGGATACCAGCGCTATCACAAGGTGGACTTCAGGGATGAAAGACAGCACGCATCTGCAGAGCTACCTGCCCATTTGGAGGCATGCCCTGTGCCGTGACAAGCAGAAGTCCACCCCCATTGTCTCCCACTTCCTTTAACTGGCAATTAGACTTGTGCTCTGCAAATGTTGTACTAGGATCAATTCTAAACAACACTGTTCTGTGGTATGTTATAGAGAGGGAGCTGAAAGAACACCCATACTGTCACCAGTATCTTTTCTTACGGCATTCTACCTGTTACCCAAAATATGCAGACTCCACTTAGTTTGGGGGAATTAACTTGGAGACGGAGTGAGAGGCGGGTAACTGGGATCTCAACCTATGCATGCAGGGATTTGTTCCTGTGAGAACTCTCAGAAATAACCAGGCTGTTATTCTTGGGAAATGTTTTTATTGAAACAAAAAGAAAACAGAATAAAACAAGCAGTGGCAGACCTACATTTTTGGGACCCTGAAGCTTGAATTGATATGGGGTCCCCTTCTCAACCAGCAACAATAGGGCAACATCTAACAAGGCCCAAATGCCAGAGAACGGGGTAGTGGAGTGCAGCCCTTGAAAGAAAATGGGCCATATGAAACAGGTATTAGAGCATATTCTAAGGTCAATATTAAGTACTTCAACCCATTGGCTTATGATTCTGTCACTAAAACAGCCTTATTTTAATAACAAACACTTTAAAAAACTCCATCGATTTTGTTGAAAAATTCACTCATTAAAAAATAATTGCTTCAGGGCCCCTCCAGATTATGGGCCCTGAAGCTTAAGCTTTAGTTTCATAGTAGATCCATCCCTGTAAACAAGGATGCACACAGCAAACACTTAAAAGAGCTAACTAGGAGAATCAGGGAGGGAAGGGGAAGGTTTTGTAGGGGTGGGTGATAATTACTGATCTTGAAGAGGTCCACAGAAGCAGCAAAGTTGAAGAGGAAACAGCCATCATTTCAGGAAGCGAGAGAGAAAACCCACATGCAAGTGCAGGTGTGAGGGGGATCCAAGAACACACACACACTGCTGGAACAACAGAGTGACATATTTATAGGGCAAAATGTATTCTGAGGCAGGTTGACTCACTGCCAGAGGACAATTTTATTTATTTATTTGGATTTATATCCCGCCCTCCCCGAAAGCTCAGGGTGGCTAACAGAGGCATAATGCCAGATAATAACAATAAAACAGTATAAAATACTAACAATACAAAATAAACAATTAAATAGTTAAACAGAATTCATAAAAACATTTTCGGTGCTCCCCTACTCACTTCTGAATTTTAAAGTCAAGATGGTGTTCTCGATGGTTTGGCTACTCATAGCAGTGCATATCTCCACTGTTGTCCCCTAGGCACATCCCGCTCTCTCCGATGGTACCCACACCAACGATGGCAATGTGCGGAAATTATAGGGCGTTGATGGAACAGTGGTGGCGGTGGCTCCTATTCGAAAGCCTGGTGGAAGAGCTCCATCTTACAGGCCCTGCGGAACTGTACAAGGTCCTGCAGGGCCCGAATCTCCTCTGGGAGCTCATTCCACCAGATAGGAGCCGCCACCGAAAATGCCCTAGCCCTGGTCATCACGAATTTGATGGTCTTGGGGCCTGGAACATCCAGGAGATTTTGATTCCCCGACTGTAGTGCCCTTGGGGGAACATGTGGGGAAAGACAGTCCCTTAGGTAGGTAGAACTGATCATTCTGTTGAAGGTAGACAAAGAGGTGGGAGAGGTTTGATGGTCCTACAAGCACCAGCAGGAAAGGTGATGGGGAAGATGAATAGACTTAAGTGTTGCTCGAACAGTGCTTAATCAAGGATAATCGGTGAAGAGGAAGCCAAGCTTGGGTGTTGATGAGATTATTCCTGAGTGTATCAATAGGTCCTGGGTGACTCATTGTTCTAAAACATGCATCTCTCAAGGGCAAGGAGGGGGTGGTAGCTAGCCAGCCACTCTGACTCATGCCTTGAAAGCTGCTTTCCCAGACCCCTGCCTGACTGTCATCCATCTTGGTCCACTTTGGTCCAAGCAGTGCTTTGCACTTAGGGTATTGGGGTGATGTACAAAGGGGTATTTCTGTCTTAAGCTGTCCCTCAGCAGGAGAAGGGACAGTTAACACTGTGCCGTGACATGCAGACGTTCACCCCATTGTCTCCCACTTCCTTTAACTGGCACTTAGGCTTGTACTCTGCAAATGTCATACTAGGATCAATTACAAACAACACTGCTCTGTAGTATTTATTTATTTATTTTGATTTACATCCTGCCCTACCCCACAGCTGGGCTCAGGGCAGCTCACAGCATATGAATATAACAATTTAAAAGATTAAAACATAATACAGTAAAAATTAAAATTCGGCTGTATACATAAATTCTCACATAAATTCTATACACCATTCTCAGTCTAATGAAGGAATGAGCTTAGAAGGGTGTAACCATCAGCTCAGAAACTGGATAATTGTCAGCCCTGATCTTGTGGCTGTATGGTTAGAATGGAAATTAGCCATGCATAGCCTTGTTATGCCCTGATACATTTACTGTCTAGAGTAAATGTTGCTCTCTAGAGTAAATATTGTCCCCTCTGGAAGCTGTACTTAAATTGGCCAAGAAGTAGCACAGTTCTCAGACTCCATAATTCCCGTCTAACATGATATCCATGTTGCAAATAATTTAGTGAATCTCTGAAGCACTTCTGGATAGTGCCTACTCACACCTTCACTCATACAGCAGGCACTCCCATGCATGCTGGTCCACATTACTTTCCAGCACTGGCTAGGCTTCAGTCACAAGAATATGCTGTCAGTTTTCAAAGGTGATGGGTCATTAATAGGGAAGAGCCATTATCTTTGACAATGTCCTCTCAGTCTGCATGTATATAGGGACAGGAATTCATCTGACAATGGAAGACCGCCATCTTGTGACATTTCCCTTCTGTTCCTCAGACATTTTCAGAGAGCATACAGAAAACCTTCCAGTATGCAGTTAAGGCTTTGGATATTGTTTGATGACAGTCTCTAGGAACCGTGATGCAATGTGCAGCACTTTCCCTGCTGATGTCAGTGGAGGAAAGTCTCCCATTCCAGCATACCCTTGGATTGTGCATCACTGCTAACCAGGGACAGCAGTGGGTGAAGAAAGCATGGAAGAATTGGGGTATGATGACATCTGTGAAGGCAAGGAACAGTCAATGACAATCAGTGACCAAATGAAATATCCAAGGCATTCTGAACTGCTTGTGAGGTGTAAGTGGCTGGAGAACAATAGAAAACATCAGGATCCAGAGACTAGGTCTCACTGAGAGACAACAAAGGCACAAACTAGTGAGCTAGTCATGGACAGGTGGTTAGAGGGTTTATGGAGATTGTAGGGGGGCTGTTTTGGTTCAGTGTGGCTAAAGAAGATGAATAAGCTGCTAAACCCACAAGCTCATCAATCTTCAATGCAGAAAGGTCAAAGTTATTGCCTAAATATATTTTATAGTTCTCCAAAATTCCTAAATCTGGCCCTAGTTAAAGGATATCTTGTGCTGCCTTCATAATAGAATACTTGTTGAAAACTATACAAAGTCAAACTTACAGACTTTCCAGCCTAGTGATGGTTACTCTATAGGAGATGACTTAGTCCATTAACTTTATTGCCAGGCCCAGAACACATGATATGCTCAAAGTACAGATTACAAAGGAAGCAGATGGAGTTTGGATTCTGCACTAAAAGGGATGCTCTGATTCAGTCATTTCTTGATGATGGGCTATACGCAGGAATCAGCATGCAAGGTTCCATCATATTCCTTTTTGTGCAGAAGGTCAGAGCATATGATCCACCTAAATGGCCCCATTCAGTCTTAAAATACATGGAATGGACTTCATTATACAAAGGCTAGAATTAACAGCAGAAATTTGTGTTCTGGCAGTGCAGCTATGTTACAGGTGCCGATATAGGTAACTTGGGTGCACCTAGTCAGAAGAGCAGAACAACAAGCACTGCAGGTTGGTGTTGCTTTTTCTGATTGGAAAACAGCATGGCACACAGACGGGATGTCGGTTCTGTATATCAAACCCTGCCTCTTTATGGAAACATCTCAAGTCAAATAGGCTTTGGAACATAAAGGAGGACAAATTTGGAAACAGTATCTATATGCCAGATGGGCAAGTAGGAAGAATCTGTGTGACAAATATAGTATTAAGGCGGAATGTGATAGAGAAAGAAGCGTGTGCCCAGCTCCTTGGAGGATGGGCAGGCAGGAAAATGATACCTCTTTCAGTCCTCCAGTAACGCAGCCTAATCAAATTAAAAAATCTGGTTCTTATCATACTGTATCAATTACCAGGTACCTAGTCACTGTATATATGACTATGAAGATTTCTCAGGGTATAGACAAGAGCATCAGATTAGGTGCACCCGCTGCATTCATTTTGCCCAGTTTCATGGGGCTCGCAGGCTGGAATGATGCTATCTCTGCTCATATAATGAATCTGCTGCTGTTTTCCATCGGAGACAAATCATGAAGATCTGTGTACTCTCCTGTGTCACTGAATGTTGCAAATAATACCTCCAACTCTACAAGTATGTATACAGTGAGAACAATAGATGTGTGTGTATACACACATACACATACACACACACTGCTCTCACTATATCCAAAAAGGGGGAAAGAAGGAGAGGCTTTTGATTGACCTTTTAAGAGCAAGTATTAATATGGGAACCTTTTACTGCAAAACGTTCTGTTCATAATCTTGTGCTTGGTATGGTGTATGTGATAAAATTACATGCTAATAATTAAAAAACCATGGTCACTGGATATTTTGAAAAAATATATCCACTAGCTTCTAGGGTCAGTATGTGCCACAGTGCATGTAACTGTCAGCATTCAGTCACAAATATAAACTTTTGTGTGTCTGAGCACTTTCTTGGTGTTGGTTGGCTGGAGATAAGCCAAATTGCCATTTGTAATTATGGCAAATGATTCAGACAAACTGTTCAACTTTTTGCTAGCACAATCTGGGTTAAAACAACAACAACCAGCCAGCCAGCCAAGCACGAGAGGTGAGTCAGCCTTCCGACTGTGGTCAACAGCAGATGCTTCTATGAAATGTGAAAAAACACAGTGCTAATTTCCTGACTTCTGATCTGGATGCACGTATTTCACTTGGTGCAAAGGCTAGTGGATTTTGCTATAAATTAAAAGGTAAGCACCTTCTATGGGTACATCTACAAGATGCCCCCCAACTGCATTTCTCCCTTTTTATGAGATTTTCCCACCTTTAAAAAAATAACAAGAGTATCTAGCTATATCCATCTCCCACATGCTAAAGTTGGTGAATACAGAAAAGAGATTTCATGTATGTGTATATCCTTGCCAATCAATTAAATTTAAATACATTTTCATATTGCCCATATCTTGACATAGGTGTCTTCTTTGAGATAATGAATGACTTGTAACAAAGTTTTGCAACTGAACAAACAAAAGGTATCACTGATTGTCAGATAGGCAATCTCTCTATATAATAATTCTGTTTTGGTCATGGACTTTCCTGAACATTCCACAAGCTCCCAAATCACTTAGCTCTCTGATTTGTCATTCAGAAGCTGTCCCTATCCACTGGCTGTGTTGCCTGAGTCTCACCTCCAATATTCTAAACAGTTTGCTGTTCCTCTCCCCCCAGTAGCCAGTCGGAACACAGAGGTCATTTGCATATACGGCCTGATTGGCCTTTGCCTCTAACATTCTAAACAGTTTGCTGTTGCTGTTGGGAGTCACTGAATGTGTCCTGAAGTAAAACACATATCCCAATTTTCCCTTAAACGGTCACTGGAGTTGCCGATCTCCCTGTGGGGCCTGGAGATCTCCCAGAAATCACTGTGTTCCCCAGCCACAGCACATCATTTCCCCTACAGAAATTTTCCCAAGCTATTACAATGGCTGCTTTGGGCAGTGGACTCTATGGCATTATATCCTGCTGAAGTCCCTCCGCACCCCAAACTCTGTCCTCCCCAGGCTCTACCCCGCAAATCTACAGGTCTGGCCCTCTTAGTATTGCCAGCCTCCAGGAAACACCTGGAGAGCTTCAAGATCGGTTCTCATGTACCATGTGGATCTTTTGCCAGTGTCAAGATCTGACCCAGCTCAGCCTGCGCCTGCAAATAAGACTCCTCAGAAGAAGACTTGTCTTTTTCCCAGGTGCAGACTGGGCTAGGGCAGGTCTTTATACCCTCAGACCCCAGAGGCTGTCTCAGTCCAGCTCCATCAAGTTTATTTTTTCTGCCCTTCCTCCATGGATCTCAGAGTGGTATTTGTGATTCTCCCTTCCCCATTTTATCATCACAACAACCCTGAAAGGCTGATTAGACTGAAAGTGCCTGACCCAAGGTCACCCAGGAAGCTGCATGACAAAGTGGGGTTTGAATCTGGCTAACACTCAGGCCAGCACTTTAAACATTGCACGACACTAGCCTTCTGAATTATTGTTAATGATTAGAATTATCACACATTCCAGTAGTCTATTGGATATGCCTTGCCTTGCCTTCTATTGTTGTTTGCTTTTGTAAACAGTGAATGTGAACTATAGTTTTCATGACCCGATAAACTTCATTGTGCAATATGTTTTAGTGACTGATATTAGCCATTAACTGTTCCAGTTGTTGGTTTGGTTTGCAAACCAGGGTAATTTTATGGGCTTCCATTCTGCTGTTTATCACTGCATTGTATTTCCTTCCCATAATATATTATCTCAAAAACTTGAGATTTTGATATTCTAATGAAAATTGCATGAAGAAACCTTTGCATTATGAGCTCTGTGGACTTTCATGGCAATAAATATATTGAAGATATTCCTTTAGAACAGAAGGATTACCCACAAAGTCGGTGGCTTCTGAAGTCACTACATTTTTGATTGAATGTTTGTTTTGCAAGAGATCTCTGAATGCCTTCCAGTGTTATACAGTAGCCAATTTATTCCACCTACGACGCACTTTGTGGAGATTGTGAGAAGAATGCCTGAATAACAGTTGAGTTTTTGCAGTTGAGTTATAAATATACACAGTTTTCATGTACTATGCAGAAATTTCAGAACCAAACAGTATAATAGTAGGTATAGTTAGTACGTCTGGCTCTGTCAATATCTCCTTTGTTACCAAATGCTCTTCTCTTAATGGAGCCTGTAGGAAAGTGCCATGGACACTGCTGACACTCAACAAAAGTTAAACAGGCTTTCAACAGATATGATTACCATGGCTTTCTCCATGGAAATTTGGGCACTGAAGTTTTGTTTTGAATCAATGGGAGTATCCTGTTACAGAGGCTTACTTCGAATCCCATATATTTCTCTGGAGTTCCTTGAAAGGAAGCCAAAATAGTTAAGCCTGTTTAAACCTGTGATGTGGATGTTTTTTTTTAAAAGTACAAAGTTGGAGACATCAATAATAGCGATCACCACACTATTAACACACACTATTTAAATGCTTTACTACATGCCTCAGAAATTATAAGAACTACAAGTGGAGACCCGCAAGAAACTTGCGGAATGGTTATCCTATTCCTCACACCTTTGCTTCCTCCTGTCTCCCTCTACCTCTCTCACACTCTTTCTGCCTTCTGCCCCCCCCTTTTTTCTTTTTCTCCTCCAGCTATGGCATTATACTGATCTGTAGTTCCTTCCCTCCTCCAATCCCACCCTCCCCAGGCTCCACCCCACAAATGTCCAGGAATTTCCCAACCTGGAGTTGGCAACACAATTTCCTTCCCACCCAACAGCCAACCTACCTTTATCTGCCTCTCTGTCTGCAACTTTCCATCTCCACACCCCTCCCCCACAGCCTCTACCTAGAAAAATTACAGTCTTTCTCCACAGTGGGGACCAAA